>NC_062217.1:79553543-79711196 GCF_902686445.1 Sciurus carolinensis
AACCTAAACAATGGATGGCAAAGGAGCTATTAATAAAAAGGACTGATACTGTGGTGTGTTCAAAGACTCATGAATAATAGGAAAGCTATCTTAAGTCCGTAGCTGCCTGGTAAAGATTGTTGGCTCATTGAGAATTGTGTCTGCTCTTTTTGTTGCTCTCAGCATTTTGGGGCAGTTTTATATTTAGTTGCTGTTTTTATTGAACTGATAAATTCATTATGCAAGGAGGTGTTGTGCTTTTTGGAATCTAGTATTTTGATCTACATTTTCCCTTGGTGAGATTTCCTATCATTAAATTACTCCAGAGAAAAATCATGCAGATTCTGAACAAGTTCTGAGTGCCACTGAAAGCTAGAAGGTGATTATTTGCATAGTTCCAGTCATAGAAAATAAGAATGTCTATATAAATAATGATGAGTTACATTGTGAATGCTATTAAAATAAAATTATTATTTAAAAGCCTCTACTGAAAATGCCTCAGGGTAGGTTTTATCTAATAACCTATGTGGAATAAACAAATACCAGATTGATCATGATTCCCCAATAATGTGATTTATAGAGAGAACTTTATATTAACCATAAAAAGTTTCTTTTAGTATTCTTCACAAGTATCTACCAAAAGAACTAGAATTTTCAATCCTTCCACTTTAAGCCTATGAAAATTGATCCTATTTTTCCCAAATCCTTTTGTAATATTTCTTTAATGGAGAATTAAAATGAATTTCAAACAGTTTTCAGAGTCCTAAAGAGATCTAATGAAAATTATGAACAGGGTTCACAAATGTAATGTGCACAAAAAGTTAACATTTATCAATGGAGAATTATCAACACTGAATCTGAATAATGCCTATTCAAAGATTTTTTTAAAGTTCTTAAAAATTTATTAGGTTTCATGCTTTAAAAATAAGGCTATGTAGGCAACATTAAGAAACAATGAGTTTTAGCTTTAGTTTTAGAATCAGAGTAATTAGATTTGAATTCTAGCCACACAATCTGTTGCTATGTGACCTTGTGTTGGTCACATAATATGTAAGTTTTCTGACCTTTAAAATTGGGACAATAACCCGGTCTATTTATTTTGGCAAATAGTCTTGTAGAATGCAAATGTGAAAATATTTTACATTTGTCAAATGCTGTTGATATGTAAGTTATTATCACTGTACAAAATGTACATTTTAAAATCCTTCATATAATTTTTCCCTATAATGTCTTAGAAAGTGAAGCTGCTTAGAGAAAAAAATCAAGAACTTATATTGGGTACTAACTATATACTAGGTATTATGTAGGCATTACTGGATTTAATCTTCAAAATAATCTTCTTGGCTAAGTGCAAGTTTCATTTCGTCTACAGACAAGGAATCATCAACCTGAAGATATTCAATGCATGCCCAGGTCAGAGCATAAGTAGGAGAGTTGGCTTGATCTTAGATTTTTCTCCAGATTAGGTTCCCTTTCCCTTGCTGCATAGGAGATCTCCTTCACTAGAGGGTATATAGATGCAAGAGTTCCATTTAAGGAGGGACAAACTCCCATGATAAAGGATTGGATGCTGTTGTTCACCCTCAGAGGTGCAACAGATGGCTCTGAGGCACACTTATCCCACAGACTTCCCTGGTGGGGTATCTGCTATGCCCCATAGGAAGTCCCTTCTCTGTTCCTCTGCCTTTTCTTTCTAGCCTCTCAGATAAGGGAGCAACATAGCAGATGAAAATTGCATTATAAAGGCTGAGCTCAATAGGAACTGCACCACTGGAACAGGGGAAAGTAGGATTTTCTAAGTTGTGGTTATGCCTTTGATTCTAAGTTATCTTAATCCATTAATAAAAGTTTCTGAGATGTATATTATTGTTACCATTTTTCACCAAAGAAATTTGCTTTTAGAGAGATTAGGCAACTTACCTTGGAACAAAATGGATTGCGTAGTCCGTCTTTCCTATTCCAACTGGGTGCAGACCAGGGCTGAAGGCACAGTCCAGCTTTCACCATCAGAGGGCCTTCAGCAGTCCTGAGGGTAGAAATTGCATCAGAGCTTTTTTAGTCTGTCTGGGCTGCTACAATAAATGGGTACTTACAAACAACAGAAATTCCTCTCACAGTTCAGGATGCTGGGAAGCCTAAGGTCAAGGCCTCAGCAGACATGGCCTCTGGTGAGGGCCTGTTCCCCACATAAAAGAAGAGGTGAGAGGGTGAGAATCTCTCTGGAATGTTCTTCTAAGGGTGCTAATCCCATTCATGAAGACTTCACTTCCTCAACCCAAGTCTCCCTTATAATCTTGGAAATTAGGATGTCAACAGATGGATTTGGGGGGAACACCAACACTCAACCACAGCAATATCAAAAAATCTTATTCTTGTAATGTATAAAACATAAGATAAATATACAACACAAACAAATACACAACATTATGGTTCAGATTAAGTGTCCCCCAAAAGTGCATCTATGAGACAATGTAAGAAAGTTCAAAGGTGATGTGATTGAGTTGAGGTTTTTGCTAATCAGTACATTAATCTCCTAATAGGGATTAACAGGGTTTTAACTGTAGGGTGTGGTTGAAGGAGATAGGGCACTGGAGGCCTGCTTTTGGGTATATATTTGATCTTGCTAAGTGTAATACTCTCTCTGATTCCTGGTTGTCATTTCCTGAGGATGCTTTACTCTGCCATGATTTTTTTTCATGATGTAGCTGACCATCTGTGAATGAGAACTCTGAAACTGAGTGCCAAATAAACTTTCTTCCTCTATAACTGTTCTTGTCAGTTCTTTTGATTGCAGTGGTTCCTTTAGAACTCTTAATTTATATAAATGCATATATAAAATCTACCTTTAAAAAGAAATACCTACTACTAGTCCATACTGCTTTTTTAAATTTTATGTTGTTTCCTCATTTATTATCAGGATTTTTAAAACATATTATGATTGAGTGGTAGATTTGCATAGTCTTTCCAAAAACATTATGTGCAAGGCTAAATTTTAGTAGACATCCTAACTTTTGAAGAGATCATATTATGTATCTCATCACCTTTCGTTATGAGTTTTTAGAGCATGAACACCAAATTCCAATGAGAAGAATGTGTGCTGAAATCAGTGGAGTGTGTCCTAGCAGCCCTCATCCACAGGATTGAGTAGCACTTAATCCTATATGTACATATTGACAGCCAATTGTTCTAATTACATCACAAGTTAACTGACATGATAACAGAATGTTTCCTCACTGACATATTTTTTGAAGGTCTTTAGGGAAACCTACTTGATTATTTCAAAGTTGAGCTTGAAACAATGAAACATCTTGGAATAATTTTAAGAATCTTGTTTATAAAGCATGGTTTATGAAGTATGTTCATTCCCTTGGTTTTTTTTTTTTTCCTTTTTTCAATTAATAAGCATACTTCAATTAGCAAGTGGTATGACTTTGTTGTAATGAAAATGAGAGATTTTTATAGTTTAGTTCAATAGTCAATGTAATAATCTGCACTTCTTTGAGATTTAGAAAAAGACACATGCATTGATTTGACAAAAGGAGTGTTCTTACATTAGTATCAATTTTTCTTTATCGTTTGAAACTCCATGCACACAGTTTTCTCGGAAGGCTTCCTGAGTTCCTTCTATATGTGATTGGTCAGAGGCTTCTTTCCTGTGTTCACCTAAAACTCTATGCATGCCAGCTGTGTATGACACTACACTGTGACCTTCTATCTCCTTGGTTGCCTGAAGACCTTTGCCTATCAACTAGCATGTTCTGTAGGATAAGTGCCAAGTTAGGGACAAGGCCTGGAAGATCAGGAAAAGGTACTCTCCTTGGAGGATCATAGTTTAGTAAGAAAAGCAGAAATGTAAATAACTCTATTAAAGATTAAAGTCTCTAAGCAAGATGTTTTCATATAGTACAATGAATGCAAAGACCACTTAGAAAATTAGTTTGCATTGGTAAGGGGTTTTCAATGATAAGTTCTTTGGATTGTTGGTTTGTTTGCTGTCAGAGATAATGCATAGATGATTCTTATATGTAATTATTAAATTTATATATATATATGTAGCAAAATAGCAAATATCTGTGTAGCAATTATATTGCGATGTGTATTCACTGGACATATTGCCATGTACTATCACTGGATGTAATACTAAAATTAGCTAATCCAACATTTTCTCAGTACCAACTATCTGTAAAGGTGCTAATGCTGTTAACAATATAATACTGAGTAATCCTGTTGTCTCTAAGGAAGAATGTGAACCAGAGAACTATTTTGAACTGGACCCTTCCTAGATGATAGGCAATGGGCTAGGCATGTTTCCTGTGCAAGGTTATCTAGTGTTCAGTAACACACTGAAATCAAAGGATTACTGTTACCATTTCAGATATTAGAAACTAGATGATAAGATTGGGTTAGTGGCTCAGGATCACCAGCTGTGGAGTGATTGAGTTAAGAATTCAAAATAAGATGCTTTTATATGAAGTCTTGTTTTATTAGACGCTATTATACAGTGTCCCAAAGGAGTTATTACCTAGCAAAGGAATATATGATATATAAGCAAACATCCTTATTAGATGAAGACTATTCTATAACAGAAAAAAGCAAAGAATAATGACAATCAGGGAATCCATAAAAACTTCATGGAGAAAGTTGCAAGGGAGTTAGTTGCAAAGATTTTCAAACATGCTGTATTGGAGACACAAATAGAAGAGTACAGAGAATCTGCACATATGAATTTTTTCATTTTTTTTTCTTTGCAGTGCTGGGGATAGAACCCAGGGTCTTGTGTTTGTGAGGCAAGCACTCTACCAACTGAGCCATATCACCAGCACTAAAAAAGTCCTATACGGAAAAGGATAATATTAACTCTGAGTAGCTCTTGTGAATAATAATAATAATCAACATTCTCTGAATGAATGCTATGCACCAGGCAGTGCATGAAGCTACATTAATTATCTAACCCATTCCTCATTATATTCTATGGAGGAGCTGTTATTGTATCTCATTCAATATATGAGGAAATGGAGTTCAGAATGGAAGTAACTTGCCCAAATTCCACATTAAATAAATTGCAGGGGTGGTATTACAGCCCAAGTTCTCAGCTCTGTACTGCTTGACCTGTAACTGAGATGTGTAAACTACTGTCTTGTGTTAGGTTCATCTTAAGTGCTCAATGATAATGATAATGTCTGCTACCATTTATCAATCACATGATTGCCAGAGGCACAAAACATGAGATTCCTAGGATGACTTCAGAGAAGTGAATATCATACTCTTTGATGAGGACTCATTGTAGGAAGTGGCTGGGGCATTTGTGTGAAGGCCGAGTGGGAGCATACAATGGAGATGTTTCAAGGTTAGGAATTTGACCTTGATTTGAGGAGCTATTATGAAATAATAAACGTTTCACAGACCAATAACCTAATTAGAACCCAGTTTTTGAAATGCATGTTTAAAATGCACATTGGGAGATGAGAAATCACTGAGCTAGACTTAGAAATTGATTAGATATGAGCTAAAAGGAAAAGGGAAATGTAAAAAATTTAATTTAGGGAACTGGAGCTTAAGGGGGTGAGTGGAATTTAGTGGGAGTCTAAATACAAGCAAAGAAGAATAAAAATGGGCTCAGGCTGGGGCTGAATCAAAGATATAAATTAGATGAGGAGAGGAACATGGTATTCTGTTTGGGAAAACTGATTTATAAAAGCTAATGTGACATATACCTGATGGTTTCCAGCAGGCTGCTAGAAATATGTTACTGAGCCCAGGCCATGACAGAAGATAAAGCTAAGTATATAGATTAAGGAGTGATCCAGAATTTCATGATATTAAATTATGCACTAATTAGAGTAACATATGGTCACTATCCCTTTGCATAGTTATAATAATTAATAAAATAACTTATTTGGGGCTATAATTACTAGGATTTGAGAATCTGAGATTATTTCATACATATACATTATTTTATGCATACATATATATGTCTGTGTGTATCTATCTATCAATTTATCAATATCACTTTACTTCTATTTACTAGTATCCTTCATCCATGATTATCAGGGAATTCATACAGTTTTTTACACCACTATATCCTTAGGTCCTGGCAGAGTTTGCAGAAAGAAAGCAGCCAATGTATATTATTGTATGAATAAGTAAGTAAACAATTAATGGGTCACAGTTGTTGACACTTCAGTGAAGGGTTAACTCACTCATTATCTCCAATAGGCCATTGCTCTTCTGAGAACATAAGGGAATCTATGTACTATTGGTAGAAAAAGATGCATATGTGGCAATTTCTCATCTGATTACAGAAGATCCATAGATACCCTGAAAACCATAGGTCAGTCTCCACCGAATTCAGGATAAAAATGTGAGCACTCATTCAATGTTTCGCTCACTATAAACCTTGAAGAAGACCTAAATTTAGAGTTCCTATTATATTTTTATAACACTTTAAAACGTCTCAATAAAAATTGTATGGTATATATAGGTGGGAGTTAACTCTTTTCTCCTCCCAAGAGGAGGGAGTAACAGAAGCACTCAAATCAAGAGTTTAGATTCTAAAGATGGTTACTGAGAAATTTGAAAATATTTTCAGGACTTCTGGAAATATTTTTCATCGATAAAATGAACTGGGATCAAAAAATGTGACTGACTCCATAGACAACTCTGGCCTTTCAAATAAAGTACATGATCCAGCAAACCCAGCAGCCTGACTGCCTGGAAACAAGTTCTCTGGTCCTCTGGAAGGTTATCTGATTCTGATGTTAGAATATTGTTTTCCCTGCTGCAAGCTTGAATCCTTCCTGTGGGGTGCTTGTAAGAAATGCCTAACACAACAAGTTGAGGACTTCACGGAATTCATAGACATGTGACTTGATACTAGACCCACATAAGTGTGCGTATGCTTTGACTAATCAACAGATACAATTATGTACTCTGAGATTTGCTTTCTTTTTTCTTTTTTTTTTAATCATATATTACTCTTTAATTAGATCTTTGTTTTAAAATATGTTATCAATGGGACACTTCAAAAATGTAAGCCTGATAGAAAAGCATTTTTAAAAAATGTACCATTTGAAGGAAAATTTGTCATCTTTTAATGAAGATGGGAGATGGGACATAAACATCTGGGGAGGTCTTTCTGAATATTTTCACTTCAGTCTATTATTCTTTAACCACAACTTTTAAAACAATTTGAGATTTAAAAAATTGATCTCTCATTCCTAAGAAAGAAGTGTGTCCACTTTCAATATCCACTGTCTGCAATACCTTCTGAATGCCTCCCATAGGTGGCTGGTTTCTGGATCAATCAGTTAGACTGGTGCACACTCATGTGGGAAGTCCTATCTCATGACATTTACAACAATAAGTTGAACACTTTAGGAGGGAGTTGAGACTCAGAACAATGCCCAGAATATTGTAATTTGGGGAAATAACCCTAGATCTGACATTTTGGGTCTCTCCACAGTGAGGAATCAGCCTCAGGGAAAAGGAGATGGCTCTTCAGCTAATTGTACCGATTTGCCCTCACCTACTCAACAGCAGCGGAGTGAGGTCACTTCAGCCAGGGCCCAGGTCAGTGTTCTCCCCTTCAGCTCAGCTGGCTGTCCAGTGGGAGGTGTCTACATGGGAAGGGTGGAGGCACTAAGTACCTAACACCGACCACAGGGCTGAAGTTAGGGGATTAGGGAGCTACAATTCAAGTACCTTCTGAACACCATAGCAATTTCTGGTGGCCCTCAAGTTTGGGCTGGGGCTTTGGAAGAAAAGGTAAAACTATTATTAATAATCCCTACTTTGAACCAAAAGAAAGCCTCTTGAAGCCCTCTTTTAATGAAATATAAATCTGAATTATTTGTGGGGAAAAAAATACAGGTTTAGGTGGAAGAACTCCAAGGAAACAGTAAGTCATTGACAGCAACAGGCCTTGACTTCACTGGGGACAGGACGGGATGGGTGTCCACCCTCACCAGTTCCTACGCTAAACCCTGGCATCTTGGTCTGAGTATAGATAATACTGTATTTTGTACCATCACATGCCACTTACTTTTGTCCAGGTCAGCCTACATACTCTTAATCCTTCTCTTAGAAACACTTTGAAACAACACCCATTGTTATGTTTCAAATATAAACCACACATATATTAGAACAGATTTTATCTTTAACAAAAAAAGTGCTTAAAACCATCCAATGCAATTGTTTTTCACTTCATTTTTAACCAATAAAATCAAACTCATTTAGGTTTATGAATAATACTGAAAAAATAATCTGATTCTCTTACATTCAAAATATGCCTTCATTCCCAACTCTCCTTTATATTAACTGACTCACTGCAGTGTCTTCATGAGTTGAGCTCATTTGGAAAATATAGAAGGTACAAATATATAGAACTTTTATGATTAAAAAAATTTTTTTGAATATAAAAATGCTTTCTATGTTTCAAAATAACACTTTTAGATTTTCCTTTGAGTTTGGGCTTAGTGACTAACCCATTAAGTACCCAAGGTTTTGTTGTTGTTGTTGTTGTTTTAAATAACAAAGGTAGTAACATGGTTTAAATACAAAGTTATACAAGAACCACTCAAGTCTGTGGATCATCCCCACAGAAAGTTCAGTTTCTTGCTAAGAAAATCCCTAAATATTTCAGTCATTACATAAAATTCCATTATCAAAAACTAGTTTAAGATAGAAATCTACAAGATAGAAATCTATGCGTCTTAATGATTGCCAGAATTGCCCAGCATAGTTTCAGTAAAATAGAGAATTGTCTAAAAAATACAATCTCCAAAATGTGTGCAAGTACTGCAAACTGGACAGACCAGCCAGGGCTGGGCAACGCCCTCACACCCAGTCGTCGTTCTTCCGCACCTTCCCCAGGTCCCAAGCCCCAGCGGCGGCCTCGTGCTCTGTGGTTTTCCTTCCGCATGCCACTATTCACACTGCACCGCGTGTTGTGATGGATCTCGGTGCAGGTGGGTGTCCAGGAGAAAGTAGGAGTTAGGCAAGCACTTTGTTTTAGCTGTAAACGCTTCACGTGATGGGTCCCCATAAGAAGGCCTGGGAGCTTAGATGAGCCTGGAGCTTTTCAGGAACTGAATAAGAACTCGGTACACAAAGGTGTACTGGCAGAGGGTCTGCACCAGCATCATCCGCTGTTGCCTCAGCATGTCCAGCACTCTCGGGATGTCCAGCACCTCATTGTGTTCCAGACAAGCAATCATGATCTCTGACAAAATGACGACACCAGTTCTTCCTACGCCAGCACTACAGTGGACCAGCAGTGGAGGGTTGGGGCTTTTTGGTTCACTTGTACTATTTGTATGACGTCGAACAGATTGGATCTCTTCAATGTACGATAAAAATCCCTTGAGGTCTTCAAGACAGCCATGCTCAGGACAGTCTGTGTACTGGAGATGCCAAACCGTCCTCTCCTGCCCCGTGAGAAGGTGCTTCATCTTCAAGCCTGTGGTGGCATAGCAGCCAGAGTCTGTGTGGAACCGGGTTGTGATCTTAAACCTTCCATAGGTGACAGTGTTGTGCCTGGAACCAAGTCGTGGCCAATATCTAAAACTCTTCTCCCTTCCACCTTCCTCTTCTGCTGTCACCTTTGCTATAATTGCAATTCCCTGTTCCCATACCATCTGCCAAAAATCCTGACAGGTATTCTGTAACGGTCCCTGTGTGGCAATATAATTCCATTCAATTCCACTGACAGAGACCTTGATATGTGATGCATTGATGTAACCAGTGTTGTTCTCCTTGGTTGGGACGAGCTCCACTCTTGCATCGTCATAGGGAAGGACATCCTGGAATCGATTTCTTTCTGCATTTTCAGGGAGTCGGGCTATTGAGCACTCTCCATCAACTAGCCGCTTTTTAAGAATTCTTTCATATTCTGTGAATACCATTCCCTGTTCTAACCGCTGTTCCAGAATTTTACACCTTTCATCATTTGTCGCTCTGGTGGATACTTCCTTTCCTTCATCAGGCAGAGGCAGTTGAGACAAGGAGAGTCCATTGAGGGCAGCCAATTTAAGGGGACCAATTTTTTTGCATCTACTCGAGTCTTTTTCATTCCCCCCAGGGGCGGGAGCCCTTCCACCGCGTTCTTCTTCCCAGAGAGCAGATCTGACACCGGCCTCTTCTTCAGGGAGTCCCTCCTGGCGCGGTACTGCCCGGACGTGGTCAGGTCGGACTCGGACACGGAGGGCGTCAGCAGCCCGTCCCGTCGGGGCCGCCGGGCTTCCGCGGTCCGTGGACGGGGCCGCCTTCCCTCGCCCTCTGCTCTGCCTCTGCCCCGTGGGGCTTGGGCTCCAAGATGTGCAGGGGTCCGGGCCGCTGGGCGCCAGGCGCGCAGGGACAGCCGGGCGGCAGCTCGTGGGCAAAGGCCGCGGGCTGCCCGGGCTGCCCGGGCTCGCTCCTCCCCCTCCTCCTCCCCCTCCTCCTCCCCTCCTCCTCCCCCTTCTCCTCCCCCCTCCTCTTGCTCCTCCTCCTCCTCCTCCTCCTCCTCCTCCTCTTGCTGCTCTCCTCCTCCTCCTCCTCCTCCTCCTCCTCCTCCTCCTCCTCCTCCTCTTCCTCCTCCTCTTCCTCTCAGCTGTGTATCAGCATGGTGGCGTCCGAGAGAGACTTCTTGTGGCCACACCTCACGCCTTCCTGCTCGTCGGGCTCCTCGGGCTTGGTCCGCTCGGCGAGGACGCCGGCCTGGGCCTGCGGGCACGGCGCCATGTCGGCCGCCGAGGCCGACAGGGTCCGCTCCTTGAGCCGCAGGCCTTCGAGGCCGTGCGTGAGCCCCGCGATCTCCATGCTGTTTCTCTTCTGCAGCTGCGCGTGCAGGGCGGCCGTCAGGGGCTCGCTGACCTCCTGCAGGGAATGGGCCACGGGCAAGCTGTCCTCCTGGAACGTCTGCACCGAGTGGTGGACACGCCTGGTGATGAGGTCCGGGTTGCTACTGCTTATGTAGAGGTGGCGCGACAGGTCCGGGGTGCTGTTGGCGGGCCTCGGGTACGGGTAGGGCGGGGGCGGGCGGTACACCTGGGTTTTCACGATGTTGGGAGCTGGGTACTCCTGCGCCTGGAGCTGCACGTTGGTCAGCTCCGGCACGCTGACAGCGCCCACCACCGGCCGCCTCTCGGCAGGGTAGGGGTAGGGAGACTGGCTGTGGAAACTGTAGTTCGAGTTGAACGGGTAGTGGGCCGACTGCGGAGAGGCGAAGTGCGCGTGCTCCTGAATTCGGGCTGGCTGTAGACCAGGGCATCTGGCCTGCTGTATGCATAGGAATTGCCAATGTTGAGGTTTCTCAGCGAGTGGCTCTGCCTGTCGGCATGCACCAGGCCTCTGTTGAGCTGCTTCATCACAGTCTCGTAGGCTGGGGTGGGGCGGTAGGACGGGGGTATCAGGGCACTGTGCCGACGAGTGGGGATGTAGTCGGGTCTCATGACGTCGCTTCCAGTAATACTTGGGTTGGAGGACATAGGGGAGGGCTGCAAGTATGCCTGAGGGTTATTTAAGGAGTTGGTGCTATGTGCGCTGTAGACACTACCATTACGGATTCGGCCATTGAGGTCCATTTGAGCTCTATCCAAACTTGTCTGGGAGTGACAATAGTATCCATTCTGGTTGGGCACAAAGAGGCTATCTTGGGAAGAAGCATATGGCTCTGTATAATGTCCATTATAATGCAGCTGGGGCGGGGGAGGCATCACATAGGGCTGGGGTTTAGGCAGAGACAACCTTGAAGATGACCTCCTCCTGATTGGGTTCACTGTGATAGTCTGAGTTTGCAGTTTGAAACTGGATGGTCTCCTCTTTATTTGCCAGCTCTAATGCAAAAAAAGGACTTGTTGTGGGACATGTTAGCAATATCCTGCCACCTAAATATCACAGGAGGCCTTCCATTCTTGTGTTTCACAAAGATACCTTCAAGACATTCTCCAATGGCTATGTCACTCCCTTGGCTGTCCTTGGCAGGGTAGCTCTCTTCTCCATAGTCATCCATCCTCTCCACCTCCTGCATATAGAGCATTTCAGCATCAGGAGCTGTGAGCCCTCTGTATTTTTGATGTAGTAAGGCCACTTTTTGGGTTGCTTCTTCCAATACTTTTTCATCTTGTAAACATCCCACAGGAAACAAGGCAAATGTCTGAAGAAAGTCTTGGGATTCATACTGATCAAAATCACCAAAATCAGCTTGAACGGCTAAACCTACTAGCTGAATTGCTTGTTCCAATGTACAAGGAATGTTTCCTTCCAAGATATCTTTCTTCAGCTGCAAGTAATACTGATACCTGGTAATCTCCTGCTGTAGCTGTAAAACTGAAGGCGCGTAAAACACCACTCCAAAATAAGACGGTAGGTTCCAGCGCATATTTATCCAGCTGCTTCTTCAGAGGTTTTTCCAAATCTACCCATCAGCGCTGATTCTGCTTGTTGGAGTACCAGAGGCTGAAGTAAGTGACCTCCCGCAGCTCCAGCCTCTGGGCCACAGCTTCCAGGCTCTCCTGGTCAGTGCTCTCCACAGACAACGTGAACTCCACAAACTCGTTATTGAGTAGCTGGATCCGCAGAACCAGGCAGCTCTTGCTGGACACCGTGTAGCGCCGGGTGCGTTTCAATTTCAATCCAAATGGCAGTGGCATCTTCTCCCTTCAAGAATGGAGGGGCAAGGAAGGAAAAGCACCCCTACCGATCCAGCAGCGATGACTCCGGGAGAAAGTGGCCCTCTTCTGAAGGGATGAACACTGTCCACTCCTGCGCCGCTCAGCCAGCAGGGGCCGCCGCCATTAAAAAGCAACAGAGTCTCCAAAGGCCAAGAGAGGGGAGCATCCACGCCAGCGCTGAGGAAACAGGAACCTCAATTACACCAAACACGGTAACTCTGGACTTGGTGAGATTTGCTTTCATTGCAAGGAAAAAAGGAAAGAAAAAAAAAAATAAATAAAACAAAGAGGGAGGTCACATATCCCAGCACCTACTGATGGTTAAGGTTCACCAATGCCTGGCAATCATGAAATTCAAAGTCAAGACCATTTACAGTTGGTTGAGATGCTAATTTTAAGTGGAAGGAGAAGCAGGAAAATGGGAGCAGAGACAGGAGAGTGGCACAGCATGAACAGGGAGCAAGAAGATGTGGAGAGGGGAGGTGCTCCATGACACTGACTATCCAATGCTTCAGATAAGAAAAGAACAAAAACTCAGAGGACTTTAGTTTTCAAATTAGAGAGAACAGTCATTACTTTCAAGAGAAAAAAATGTTACTAGAGTGGTGGAATCTGGTAAATAAGGAATGATTAAAAATTTAGTGTTTCTGTGTGCAAAATTGTATGGGTTTTGCAGGGAAGACATAATCTACAGGACAGATTTTCTGAATTTAAACAATGTTTAAGCTGGGGATTCCTTCAACAGCATAAAGAGATGCTATGAAAAATATTGTTCAGAAAGAACAAGACTGTAAAAATTTGGTTGCTCATTCATTCCTTTATTTTTCACCTAGATGATTCACCCATCTTTGGGTAACATAATGCCATGCTCTCCCTTCACCTAAGAATTCTTCTCCCATCTTCACTATGCAGCTAATGACACATGTCACCATCAGCTTTAGGGATGGGCCCCGAATGGGTTGGGACAATTAATGTTCTACTGACAATATCAGACTCATTGATGGGGCTGTGCCTCAATCCAGGGCAATAAGAATAAGACTCACAGGTTTTGTTACATACCTAGGGAATAGAAGTTACTTTCTTTTAGCAGTTGATAAGAGGATTTAGGATCGACACCTAAACTATGGAAAAGGGAAAATGTGGAATCAAGGAAAAGGGAAAACAGGAATTAAAGAACATCATTTTAGTTGTGAATTAAACCTCACCTGAAGTTTCCTTTTTAGAGAGTTTCTAAAAGTTTAGGAATATCTTGAAACTTTTCAGGTACATAAATTAATACATTCCCATTATTCTTTAAACCAGTTTTAAACCAGATTTGACTTTTCTTAAACTTGACATTTTAAAAAAAGTCCTGATGGAGAAAATTCTTTATTAGCTTACTGAAAAGGGTAAGTAAGAGATGAAAGGGGCTAAATCTAGAAAAAATAGATTAAAATCAGAAACAAATAGCCCTCAAAGGTATCTTAATTGCCTAGGAATTGGACTTTTGAATAATCCATTGTTTATCCCTCTGTGCTCTTAATTCTGACTCTTTAGACCTCTGGTGGTCACTGATGTCATACAGGCCTGAATTACAGCTCATTATTTAAAGGTTTCTTTTGCCACTGGATTGTAAATGAGAACTCCTAGGCTTTTCTTGTGGGAAGTCTATTTCTTACTTACACTGATAACCCCATGTGCCCTAGCATAATTCCTGACACTTAGCAATAGTTGTAGCATTGTGTTGGCTTCTAACACAGGAAGGATGTGATGAAAGCATCATTTTGACAATATCGCTCTGGCAGCAGTGGTTTGAAAGACAAGGATGGGATAATAATGAAGGAGGAGGAAAGCTAATTATGCATTTCAGTGTTTCAGGAGGAAATGGATAAGAGCTCAGAAAAATAAATCAAGAAATTGGTAGTAAGATCTAAATCTAGACAGCCACATGAATATGGACATGGTCACACAGATAAGTGTTCTCACAATGTTGCTCTCTCCCGTCCTCTTTTATTCATAGGACATTCTTAAAACCGTTGCCCATGGTGACTCTCAGAGGAAAGCTGACCAGCATTTGGATGCACCTATCAGATCAAACACTGATGAAAGGGCCCTGATGCTTCTTTTTTTCAACTGAGTCAATTGTTCTAAATATAGACTGAATGGTTCCATAGTGCAGCAGGAGAGACTAGAAGTGAATTACAGGGTTGACAATGTACTCAGGCCACAAGGTAAGCAAATGTGAAATCAAGCATAGTATAGCCTGAAAGAGGGAAATGTTTAAAATATCCTGAATATTTTCCAGTTTTTATTGTAGTTTAAAGTATTGCCTTACTCGTTCTCCCATAGTAACATGATGCTGAGTCTAAAGAGGAATGTAAGGAAGTGGTGGTTTCTAAAGCATTTGAATGAGACATAATACCTTCTAGAGCAAACTTCTAAAACAGGTCCAGTATTCATTTTCACAGTTGACTTGAGCTGTGAAATGTCTATAGATTTGATCTTGAAAGCAATATATACCTTACCTATTTCATAAAATAGTCTTTCATTTTCTCATGTCAAGGTAATATTTCTTTTGAAAGCTTAGAAAATACAAAAAAAATGAAATAAGTATGGAATCACTTATGATACAATCTCTTCATATAAATATGGTCAATACCCTTTTAAATATTTTCATTTGAGTATTATTTATTAATATCAACACAATTGAATGAAATAGTTCATCATTCATATCTTTGCTTAGAGAAGTCTTCCTGGACCTCTAAGGTGTAATTTTGTTCCTTCACTGTTCCTACTATTTTCCATTGTACATTGTTCTTTGCTTTGTAAAATTTAGCCGGATTTAAACAGTGACTGTATATTTCTCATGCCTGCATTCCATGAGAGCAGGATCATGGTTTTCTGCTATCCAGCACACTGATCATGAGGTAAGTACTTGTCATATAGCACACACTGAACATAAACTAGGAGACAGGTGCTGGACAAATAGCTCAAACTGTTAAATGTGCAGCGTTGAACACTTTGAAAGTCTTAAGTATTTTTGATTTGTGATTCTAAAACATAAAATATCTATTTTGTGGTATAATGGTTATTTCCTAAATATGATTTTAATGTATACTCTAGAGTTTAATAAAATATAACAAAATATACTTTGGCTACTTTTATAGTTTTTTTTTTTTTTCTGTAGTAAATTCAGAATGAGTCTAACTAATAAAATTCGAGATGTGTAGAAATGCAAAATATAGAACAAACCAATCAAGGAAAAATAATCAGTGCAGTATTTGGAGAAAAAAATATTTTTCATATTATATTTTAAAATCCCTTTTGTGTTTTGATATTTGCTGTATATAAGCTTTTGTGTTTGATAAAGGAATGGTCTTTTAGTAAATACAGTTGTACACAACTGAATGCTAGTGTATGAAGATGAAAAAGTGAACTTTATTTGAAAATATGCAACTAGAAACTGTTACTAATAGAAGTTAATATAAATTACTTAAAATATGCAAGTAAAAATCTATATTTAAAATAAAATCTAAAAGGATGTAATTGAATATATGATAGACATCATGTTGATTCTCACATTTTGGGAGTTGCTTACAAAATCTATGATTCTGAATATAGTTCGCTTGGTTTTAAAGAAAAAAACACAAACTGAAGGTTGATTATTTAAATATTTTCTCAGACACTCTGCTGCAGTGGTTTAAGATTGCAAGCTTTGCACCCAAACTTCCTGGGCTCAAATCCTCTGTGGAAGGCCTCCCCAAAATGTCCACGTACTAAGCCCCAGAACCTTGAACATGTTGCCTTACAAAAAATAATGACAATGCCTTTGTCATAGGATGCTGGCCACAGTGAGTAACATGAGCAATGACCATGGCACAGTGCAGAATCTCACTCTGGATTGTTTCCTCCTTTTAAATAACAATTGAGCTTTCTAAAATCAGAGAAAGAAATGCAGCCAGACTTACAGCCATCACTAACTTTGTGTTGTAAGAAGATATTTAAAAGCAGGGTTTAGCGACAGAGATAGACTGTGTACTGGTTATTGGCTTAACATCAGGAAGGACCTTAGAATCATAGACATGCAGAATTGAAGAAGACCTTACTGGTTTTCAAGTCTACGCTTCTTGCTCATGCAGGAACCTACAACAATCTCTGGCAGAGCCATCCCCTAACTATTAGTGTTAATGGCTCACACCCAGGGGAACTTACCATGCCCAGGGCATGCATGCACTGACACCCTTCCATGCGATATATTAAATGGTCTTTGAAGTAGCTCTGTGTGGTAGGTACTGTGACCACTTCATGTGAAGATTCAGAAACTGACATGTGGTGCCAGGAGATCTGCAAGTTCTTGTAGTCAGAATTCACTCTGTATAGGATTTGGGTGAGACAATTAAAACCCTAAAATGTGTATCTGGGGAGTGTAAAATGCCCTTAAAGCTTCTAAATAATTTACAAGAGTTTCTTCACTGTGAAGGCTGCTCCATTTTATGACTCTCATTTGACAAAGTTTTACTCCTCTTGCTTCGTAGTTCATTTCATAATCACCATCAATGGTGAAACAGGGATGTCCCCTATAGTTACTGGAGAATGATATAAAGGACATATTGAAATTGTATTTTTCTAGAAACACCAACTGGTTTCGGGGGTTAGGTGGAGTCATTTTCTGTTAGGAAATTCACAATGTAATGAATGGATAGGTGATGGAAGAAACATCAGGGTGCAGTATAAAGTGCTCAGGATTTCATGTCCAGGAAAACTTCACTCTCATGCAATATAAAGTAGCACATTATGTGAGCTGCAACTAGTTACTTTACTACTGAATGACTTCCTATCACACGGAAGCTTGGCTAAGTTATCACTAACATCCTTTCAAGTTTGACCAGACTCTGATCCTCTGAAATATGGCCTAGATTCTTTGCAAATTGTCAGTTTGGCAACACAGCTCATGCTTAGAAAGAGCTCAGGGCATTCAGAAGGATTCAATTTTATATTTCACAGATGGAAACCTATTGAAATTCTTTAGGTAGATCAGAGTAAAGATCATGCCTAGGATCTTGCAAACTGGAAGTCCTTTTCCAATTCTGTTGTTATGGATATGTCATTTGCTCCAGGTCAGAAAGCAATAGCTCCAGATAAGACATGCGCCCATCAGGAGGACCTTACCAGATATGCCCTCCAATTTTGAAGACTCAGTTTTATCTCTGCTGTGTCTGCATCTTGAGAAACTTCATCTCCAAGAACTTCTTTCTCCACTTTTGAAGTGCACAGATGACCTCCCCAATCCAGCTCCCTTTTATGGCTCTCTTCTGTGGCATTGAATGAGGCTTATCTCTTGCTTTCTTATGTTTATGTTTGTGCTATTGTCTGTTTGTGTCTGTTCATCTCTAAAGTGCTTGTTCTTTGACCTTCACCCAAATGGTCAACTTAAAACTGCTCTCTCAACAGTTAAAAAATGACCAGTAGTTATTAACATCAATTTCATTCTAATTATTTATTGATCACATGTGGTGTTCTCTGCCCCCTGCTTGAAGTTATTTCCCTCCCACTTCCCATGTACCACTGACCAGCAGGCTATACAAGCAGATGAATCAACTCTCCTTTGCTTCTCTGTAAGACACTGTTTTAATAGAACAGAGCTTTGTAAATTGCACATGTGAGTGACCCAATTTGTTCTGTATTTTTCTCCTCTCTTTCCAATGCATTGCACAATGACATGTTTGCAACATAATACCACATATGGATATTGTGACCATATCAGATTGCTCTCTTGAAATGCTTACATACAATTGCCCTATTTTGTCATCATTAATGGGTAAGCAACAGTGTTCAAAACAGCCCCTTCCTGCAAAGGAACATATGAGCAGTCTATTCAAACAACTTCAGTAAAATGCTTTTGGAATTCTAAGGAGTACATAGTTCATTCAGCCTGGGTCTGAAAGCAATCTCACAGAGAAGCTCCAGGAATTGTTTTCCATGTTTAAGTCTGGTTTTTCTTTGTTTCTATCCAATCATACTCAATCTGGTCACTCCTGCCCTCCTAAATCACATGATTCTCTTGTGGATATTGTTCTTTCCTCCTGTTCATGGCCCAATTTTGGTTGGCTCCTCAGCTATGTGCTGTCCTTTGGCTCTGCAATGCCTCCCTCCCAGGTATCCTCAGAGCTTCTCTTGCCCAGGCAGTCAGGGCTTCCACATAATGGACAACAGCTCTGAGTACCCATTCCTCTGTGATGCTCTTGCTTTGTGATGTCTCCTGTTGGTGCCATTGCTTGAGGCCTCTAGGATCTTGTTCCCATCTAATTTCTTGGCTGGTTTTCACCACAATCATTTAATTGTATTTGTAATGCCACATCTGTCAGGAAACCCTGTCTTTGACTTCAAGCATTAGAAAGTGACTGTCTCAAAATATGTTGCTTGGCAGACACATCACCTTTCATACATGGAAACTCTTTGTGGTCAAAATCAGTGCTTTACTGTCTACTTAATATCTAGGACTGTGTCTTGCTTTGACTCTCACTCAATTGTTGACTCAATCTTTTGCTTGCAGTTTTCTAGGCTTATTTTGTGCTGTCCATACTTTCCCAGACTTACAAGAACTCATTACCTAGTAAACAAAATGGATAAACATAAAGGCGATTACCACACTGTTTGCCAAATGCCAAGAGTGTCTCCACCAAGTAATTCAGGGTTGTAGAAAGGACCCACAGCCCAGAACAAAGGTGAGCACTGTGCTCTGGGAGTCCTTCTTTAGGAGGTGTCAATGGAGGTAAAAATAAAAAGATAAGCAAGACTAGAAGAGGGGCCAGTAGGAAGAGTCCAGACAGAGGGGGCAGCTTGGACAATGATGCCACAGCAGGAAACATCTGCAGGGGAGGGACAGGAGGTAAAGTTCTAGAGCAGGGGTGGTTCCTCAGGAGAGAAAGACATATAACTTAGCCTGGGTGAAGAGGTAATCCTTCTTGCAAATAAATGAAATAGTGTAATAATCAAACAGAGGAACCCATGATATTAAAAAAAGTAAATGGAGAATGACACAGAATGTTAATACTCAAGTGGCCAGAGTGACTTCTTGGTACTTTACACCTCTCTGACTGCTTCTCCCACTTCATTCTACTCTCTGGCACAGTTCAGAGCGTCTAAATGTGGGCTCTTCTGGGTGTTCATCACACAAACACACAGTTATTTGTAGTCTAGTTGTCGCATATGGTTTTGAGTCACCATCAAAGAAAGCACTGATTAAAATAAAGCAGTATAGCAACTCCCCTGGGTTGAGTAGTTTCCCCCCCAAAATATAGAGCTACTGAAAATCTCAGAATGTGATCTTATTTGGAAATAGTCTTTTCAAATGAAAGAGTTAAGATGAACTCATGCTAAATTAGGATAGGTCCCAAATCCGATGCCTGGTGTCCTTAGGAGAGAGAAAGATTTGAAGACAAACAGAAGGAATGGAGCCCTGTGAAGATGGAGGCAGAGACTCGTATTATCAAGTTACAAGCCAAGAAATGTCAAGGATTGCTAGTAAACTCCAGAAGCTGGGCAGAAAGGGAAGAGTTCTTTCCTGGAGCCTTCACAGAGCAAGAGTCCCACCTGACACATCAGATTAAAGCTCATACCTTCCAGAATGGGACAGAATAAATTTCTATAGTCTTTGGCCACACACTCTGTACTAATCTGTTACAGAAAACTAAGAAACAAATATAGCAGTTTACACAGATCAGGTGTGAACACTCTCTTCTTAATTTGGCTAATAATCTTAGAAATGCCCCCTGCCTCCCTATTTGCTGATGATATGATTCCCTATTTGCTGATTATATGATTATATACTTAGAGGAACCAGAAAATTCCACCAGAAAACTTTTAGAACTCATAAGTGAATTCAGTAAAGTAGCGGGATATAAGATCAGTACACATAAATCTAAGGCATTTTTATACATAAGTGATGAATCTTCAGAAAGAGAAATTAGGAAAACTACCCCATTCACAATAGCATCGAAAAAAATAAAATACTTGGGAATCAATCTCACAAAAGAGGTGAAAGACCTCAACAATGAGAACTACAGAACACTAAAGAAAGAAATTAAAGAAAAGCTTAGAACATGGAAAGATCTCCCACGTTCTTCGATAGGAAGAATTAATATTGTCAAAATAGCCATACTACCAAAAGTGCTATACAAATTCAATGCAATTCCAATTAAAATCCCAATGGTGTACCTTACAGAAATAGAGCAAGAAATTATGAAATTCATCTGGAAGAATAAAAAACCCAGAATAGCTAAAGCAATCCTTGGCAGAAAGAGTGAAGCAGGGGGTATCGCAACACCAGATCTTCAACTCTACTACAAAGCAATAGTAACAACAACGGCATGGTATTGGTACCAAAATAGAAAGGTGGATCAATGGTACAGAATAGAGGACATGGACACAAACCCAAATAAATACAATTTTCTCATACTAGACAAAGGGGCCAAAAATATGCAATGGAGAAAAGATAGCCTCTTCAACAAATGGTGCTGGGAGAATTGGAAATCCATATGCAACAGAATGAAACTAAACCCATATCTCTCACCATGCACGAAACTAAACTCAAAATGGATTAAGGATCTTGGAATCAGTCCAGAGATCTTGCATCTTATAGAAGAAAAAGTAGGTCCAGAGCTTCAACATGTCGGCTTAGGACCAGACTTCCTCAACAGGACTCCCATAGCACAAGAAATAAAAGCAAGAATCAATAACTGGGATAGATTCAAAGTAAAAAGCTTTCTCTTAGCAAAGGAAACTATCAGCAATGCAAAGAAAGAGCCTACAGAGTGGGAGAAAATCTTTGCCAATCATACTTCAGATAGAGCACTAATCTCCAGAATCTATAAAGAACTCAAAAAACTCTACACCAAGAATGCAAATAATCCAATCGATAAATGGGCTAAGAAAATGAATAGACACTTCACAGAAGATGTACAAGCAATCAACAAACATATGGAAAAATGTTCAACATCTCTAGTAATAAGAGAAATGCAAATCAAAACCACCCTAAGATTCCATCTCACCCCAATTAGAATGGCGATTATCAAGAATAAAAGCAACAGCAGGTGTTGGCGAGGATGTGGGGAGAAAGGTACACTCATACATTGCTGGTGGGTCTGCAAACTAGTGCAGCCACTCTGGAGAGCAGTATGGAGATTCCTCAGAAAGCTTGGAATGGAACCACCATTTGACCCAGCTATCCCACTCCTTGGCCTATACCCAAAGGAGTTAAAATCAGCATATTACAGAGATACAGCCACATAAATGTTCATAGCTGCTCAGTTCACAATAGCCAGATTTTTGAACCAACCTAGATGTCCTTCAATTGATGAATGGATAAAGAAACTGTGGTATATATATACAATGGAATATTACTCAGCCATAAAGAATGATAAAATTATGGCATTTGTAGGCAAATGGATGAAATTGGAGAATATCATGCTAAGTGAGATAAGCCAATCTCAAAAAAACAAAGGAAGAATGATATCGCTAAGAAGTGGATGATGACACATAATGAGGGTGGGAGGGGTTAGTGTTAGGGTTAGAGTTAGGGTTAGGGAGGGGGGCAAGAATGGAGGAAGGAAGGACTGTATAGAGGGAAAAGAGGGGTGGGGGAGAAGGGGAAAAATGGCAGAATGAATCAAACAACATTACCCTATGTAAATTTATGATTACACAAATGGTATGCCTTTACGCCATGTACAAACAGAGAAACACCATGTATCCCATTTGTTTACAATAAAAAAAAAAAAAAAAGAAATGCCCCCTGCCTCATCTTCTTGGAAGGCTTAATTTCCACAGGGTGCTGTGCTGAATTTCACAAATTGGAGGCATGACAATATTCTCTTACAGGACTCTGAATTTATCCTTGTTCACTTAGTAAATTAAAATTAGATAAATTAACCTCATTTAAGTTTAAATAAACTTGAGTTTCATGGTAGTTTTACAAGTGCTGAACTACTAAGTTCTTTGACTCCATGTATCTTCATTACACAAAGTTGTTCCAGATTCAGTATACATTTATTAAATTTTACCCAAGGTGCCATTTCCTAAAGCATAATGCTTAATTAACAGAGAAAAGGTATTTACTTTATAGGCAAAATAGCCAAGCCTGTGAATATGAAACATTTTAGGAATGTACATTTTTGGATAAAGATGAAAGTTCTAATGTTGAAATATTTGAGAGGACTTTGTCTCAATATTTGGTTGCTTTTTGGTGAAAAAGAACTTGTTATTTCTCCTCTTTCTGGCAGTGATGGCAGGCCATCGAGTTTTGCTCAGTGGGCTCGCCATGTTCATTTGCAGGCACATTGTTATTCTTTCTTGAGAATAATACTTCAGCCACCACTTCCTTTGACAAAGGTGGAAGCCATGTGTCGGGAGGCAAGGAAGAAGGTGAGTGGCACTTGAAGCTGAAATAAGATCAATAATTTGTGGAAACGCAAGACTATGTATCACTAATGTTTAGACCTTGTTGCACAAATACCTGACTTTCCCAATTTTTGGTCAATGTCAAGACATGGATAAGCACATGCACTCGATCATAGGAAAAAAAGAAACTGGCCAAGAGACAAGGGCACACATAGGGAACATGAGTAGGTTAACAACGTTCCCTTCTGAGGGGTGCAATCACCTGTTCGTTGCCCCATTGTTGTTTTTGACAGAGGGCCTTGGTTTGTGACTACTGACAAATTGTTGGGGAGAATGACTGGCACTTTGTTCAGACCTTGTCATCTGTTGGAAATATTGTTTTAGTTCTTTCCTGGGTAAGCACAGCTACAAATTCCCTACTAAAGGATCGGCTTCAATAAAGTAAAGTATCAATGCTCCTCTAAAGATGGTGCTATACATACAGAGTAACTATGTAATCAATTTATTTAATTAAAAAAGACAAATGTTTAAGTGAAAAACTAAACATTTTAATATACTTGCAAAATAGCTATTTATCAATTGCTGTCGTGAGTGATTATGTAGATAAAGGAAGAATTTAATAGAAGGAATTAGATAAGAATTATTATTATAATAATTGCTCATTGAAACTGTCTAACATCAGCAAAATGTGCCAAATTTAGGAATTATTTTTATATGCCATTCAAGAGTTTTTATGTCCATCTCTTCTAAATTAAATATAACTTATTCAACAAGTTATTAGAATCTACTCTGCATTGGGCACTTCCATAGATCTGGGGTTTAATTAATGGTTGATGGAATTGTAGAAGAACTGTTTTTTCCTTGTCATTCATTCATTCATTCATTCACACATTCATTCAAAACATTGTGTTGAGTAATTCCATTAACACAAGGAGACTTCCCACGTCAGCAGATGATACACAAAAAAGTAGTCTATCAACATGCAACAAGATAGCTGTGTGTATAATACACAAGGTCTGTGACAGGAGTAGCAGAAGGAATGAAGTAATCTGCTCTAGAAGAATAAATAACTAATTGTAAAGGGCAAGGAGGGAAGGGAGACATCACTGAGGAGGCACCCTTGACCTGGGATTTTAACGATAGTTACAAATGTGCTAAAGGAATACCAGAGACAAAAGCATTCCAGGGAGTGGGGAAATGTGGGCAGTGAAACAGAAAAAGTAAATGGGAAATTAGGTAACTACGGGATTTGATAATGCTGATAGTAAGGTGTAAGCTGAACCAACATGGAAATTAGAAACAGAGAAGTAGGCAAGGGTCAAGAAAGATAAGTACTAAAAAGGGTCTCTGGAGTTTGGGACTTAGGAAGTCCTTGGTTACATGAGAAGCAGCTTTTTCAGTGAAGTGGAGGAAATTGAAGTCACAGCACAGTGACTGCTGGGACTGTATTTCCCAGGAGAACAAGGCCCAACTGACAGGACATGGGCACAGATGGGGCCTAGTAAATACTTCTGACTGTTTAGTGCATACAATCATAGTATTTTAACATAAATACCAGACAAGCAAGAATATAGGAATATAAGGCTTCTGGTAGAGAGGGCATGGTTTGAGGGAGACTCCTAAGAATGTTTATTGGCTCACTGTCATAAATGGTAGAGGGTAGGGATATAGCTGAGTAATAGGAGTGCTAGACTAGTGTGTGTGAGCCCTGGGTTCTATCCTTAGCATCCACACACACATCCACACTCACACACAAACACTACATTTATATACATAAAGAGGTTTAAAATTCCAAAAAGAAGGTTCAAGAACACATTTCTTCTCAGGGCTGTTCATCAAGAAACATCTACAAGGCAGTTTCTTGATTCTGGAGAATACAAAATCACTTAGAGATTCACAAATCCTATCTCTTCAAAATGCTTTCACCTTACTCTATTGACCCTCAATTTTTTGTCAGAATATGGTTCATAGTAAGAAGAAGGTCTTATATCATGACCCAAAACCACCCACTCACTCTCACACACATGAGCAAGTTTCACAAAACTCATACCTAGTGCATGCTATGTTTACCATGTGCCACACAATGTGCACCTCTTATACAGCAACAGATGCAATAACTACTATAATTTTGAAGTGGTGGAAAACATAGAGAATATTTTGAGATATGCATAATGACATTTTGGTATGAAAATATTTATAGTGTATTAGTTATAAAATCACAAATTCTCTTGCTAATACTGTGGACTATTGTCTACCTTCACAATTAGTCAAAATTTTATATGTTTGTCAGTGTGGATGAAAATAAGATGGCATGTTCTTTACATCTAGGTTCATGGACCTCTGATTGCTCTGATGAATCTCCTAGGATAAGATTCATAGACTAATGCGTGTTTGAGGGCTGACTCCTGCCCCTCTCTCTCCTCTGCTTCATTTCCTCTACTCAGATTCTTATACATCTTGCTCTAGTTATATAAGCCTTCTGACCTTTCCTCAAATACATGGTGCATACTTCTGTTTTAGGGTCTTTGCACTTTTCCAGGACCCTTCTGTCTGCAATGTTGTCCTCAGATATCCATGGCTTGCTCCTTTTTTGAGTTCAGGTCTTTGATAAAATGTTCTGAGAGATGCCATTCTGACAGTCCTAAATCATACCCGATCCTATCATTCTCTGCTCCTTTACTCTGATTTCTCTCTCTTTACAACAGCATATCATGGATCTGTTTATTTATTCCATTAGTGACTCCCCTACTGGAAGGCAAGTCCAATGAGTTGGGGATTTCTTTGGTTTAACAACATCACAATGACCAGCAAATAGCAGTTCCTAGTTCATATATGGTAAAACATCAGATCAACAGGTTAAAAAGTGCTACATGAAGTGAACAATCAATGTTCTCAGAGATCAGGGAGGAGAAATGGTCTCTACATGGATATATTGTTGGAGAAGTCTTGATATTACTGGAGATTTAGGGAAAGGAGAATATTAAACATTTCAGTTGGAAAGACATTTAGGTCTACTATAATTTGAATGTTTATCCATTAGAATTCAAGTATTGGAAACATATTCCCCAAAGTCATACATTAATGGTATTTGGAGCTATGATCGCTAGGAGATAACAGGGTCACGGGAACTCTGCATTCATGTATGTCTTAAATGCATTGCAAGAGTGGCTTTGTTATGAAAGCAGCTCTCTAGATGCTTTGGCCTGTCTCACCATGTGTTTTTCTCGGCCATTTTACAATGCGGGAAGAAGGTACTCGCCAGAAGCTGAGTACATAGCCCCACCATGATATTGGATTTCCCAGACTCCAAACTGTAAGCCAAAAAAATGCCTATTCTTTGTAAATTAACCATCCTGTCATAATTTAGTTATAGCAACAGAAAAAAGACTAAGATGGGTTCAATGTAGATAAGTTGTAAAGTCATGTTTAATGAAAATAGTTTTTCAGTCATTTTTTTAATGTCTCAATTATGTATTTTCTCTCTGCTTCCTATACCTTCCATTAATTTATGATTTTCTAAGAAACTTTCCAGGCTTGGCATGTATAAATAACACAGCTGGCAATGTGACTATCGTATTAAGTCTTTGGAAACATGCATTCAATTAAGGAAGGACTGGGAAGGTGGGATGTCCATAGTTTTTCTTATTGATATAACCACATTAGATTTCTTAAAGTAAATTTAGTTTATTTTTCCATTAACATATTCCAACCATTCAACTCAATGAAAATGGAAATGTAACATTTGAGTTTTAACCCTTTGAGTCTTTTTCCCTCAAATGTTTTTTTTTTTTTTAATTCTTAAATTAACCAAACTTGAGATAGACGTGGGTTTATGCTGTTTGAGTATTTCAAGATGAAGTGTCAACAAAATTTTTCTGAAAATATCATATTCATCAAGATTTATCTGGTACTAAAAGTAAAATTGACACAATTTTAATTTGCCTCCTCTTAGTAAACTATTTGATAAATGATCACTTGTGTTTGCTTATAAAATATACATTTAGTAGGTGCAAAATTTTCTCTAAAACATGTCCTTTTGTCCTTCAAGAGCATACCATAAGAGCATGCAGATGAATATTGCAGAGAAAACAGCCTAGGCAATATCACAAATTAATTAATCAGCAAAAACATTACATAACTTAAAATGTATACATTCAAAGAGTCAGAGAAAAATAACAGTCTTTTCATTATTTTATCTTGCAGATTTTTGTCTAAGGCCACAGCAACCAGCTATGGTAGGTGTTGTATACAGAAAGAAACAAATTAGAGTAGGTGTTGGCTGGATATAGCTTATCTTCTATCAAAGGAGAGAGAAAATGAACAAATATTTAAATGAGTAAGTTCAGATACAGTTGCTAGGAAGACAATACAACAGGTAATAGTATAATAATGGGATTTTGGTCCTCATAGGTCTTCAAAGTCCCTAAAAGTATGGACAACCTAATTCAATTCCTCATTTTATCAAGCCCTCAAACTTCAAAAGTAGCTACCTGTAGAACCAAGATTTCCTGTATTCCTTTCCACATCCAGGCCAGCTGCAACAAACAAAAGATATCATGTGGCAAATGTTAGTTTTTCATAACCATTCTCCATTAGCTAGTTACTATTTCTAAGAAATTTCTTCATAAACAGCAGTTTCCAAATGGCATTAAGCCCCCTTAATCTGTTGGTACTGATTCTCAGCCCCTAGCTTCAAGTCCTGTATATTAATATGAAGAAACCCCAGTTGAGGAACAACTCATTAAGGAAGATTTCATGGCTTTCATATGACCTTAGCATGCAAGATGATGGCAGATGGGTTTGCAGAACAGAGGCACTTGAAACAGGAGCAAGTGTGAACTCAAAGGCAAGAGGAAATGAATGAAAATTCACTTCCTGCGGGGGTGGCCACCTCCCAAATATCTTCCTTACCATTCCTCACAGAGAAAGAACTGGTGAAGTCAACCCTTGGGACATTATTGAGACACTTTTTCCCTAAACATGCATATTTGCTATAATGTACAGGATTGCCAAAATCCAGTCCAAGGAAGTAATAAGACATGCAATCAAATGGTTATCAATAAGAATATTCATCTCATTATTACTTACAATGCTAGAAAATTCAAAATAAGAACCTATATAGGATAAAATAAGTAACTGGTGAGCTAAATGAATACATATCCTCAAATTATATGTTTATATCTGTGGACTAATGCTATCACAAATGATGCTGCAGAAAAATATTTAATAGCATGGAAATGTGTTCATTGTATAGTTTGGTTTTACTCTTTCTTTCTTTTTCTTGACCTATCTCCATATAGTGCAATTCAAATTTGTGTATATTCAGAGACAAATCAATGAGCAGATACACCACCAAAAGTTAGTTAACAGTAAATTGGGTAATTTTAAAGTAACTCTAACAAGTGTTTCTTGAGTTTTTTTCCAAAGGACTTTTCAAATGTTTCTGAAGTCACATGTGTTATCTTTGTCATCAATGAAACATGTTTTTTGTAGAGGATTTTGCTTTTGAGCAATAAACACTCTTGAAGTGGGTTAATGTTTTGATATGTAACTGGGGGTTGGAAACAAAAGACTCTCATTCTAGGTCTGGGCTAAACCTTGTCCTTGTTTGGCATTGTATTCTTTTCCTTGAAGGCTAAGGGTAGACTGAATCTACTAGTTGAAAGCTCCAAGACTTAGGCTCTTGGTCTCCCAGGTTGGATTGGTTACTAAACACTGTATGGGGCCTGTAGCCACTAATACTGCAGTATGCTCACTGTATGATGAGGTTCGGGATGTCTTCCTTTGTTCCTTGGGTTGCTAGGGAGGGTCACAGAAATGCAAAGCACTCTGGTGATTGCATCCTATACATTAGTAATCCACAAAAACAACCAAACAAACCTACATAAGAAAAATCTTTGCAATCTGTAAGCACTGCCCTAAGTTGAGAGCATGAGTAATCCCTGTACCTTTTTTGAGACTCTGCCTCAGTGACAACATCTGTAAAATGGGGAAATAATAGTTGTAATATTTAGTTTTTAAACTGAGGAGAGCCCAGGTCCAAACATTTTTCTGGGAATGTTTTTAATGGTGTTTTCATATGAGATTAGCGTTTGAGTCAAGGGATCACTAAACCAGAGGGTCCCTCCCAAAGTGGGTGAGCATAACCCAATCTTTTGAAGGTTTGATAAAAACAAGAAGGCAGAAGGAGAAGGAATTCTCCCATTGTTTCATTCTGTCTGACCTGGGACACTAGATTTCTTCTACCCTTGGGCTGGTATTACACCATTGGTTTCCCTGGACCTTAGGCTTTGTAGGACTCAGACTGGAAAGATATTACTGACTTTTCTGGGTCTCCTCCTGAAGAAAACATAATGTAGGACTAGTTGGCCTCTATAATTACATGAGGCCAATTCCTCATAATTAATCTCTATCTCTCTATGCACACACATAGACACATATACCCAATTGGTTCTGTTTCTCTAGAGAATATGGACAAATACAATAGTAACAACCCAACAAGTTGCTTTGGTGATTGAATGTATTGATGTATATAAAATACAAAGCAGAACATATAGCACATATTAGTGATCAATATTCTTTATTATTTTTTATATTATCATCATCATCCACATCACAGTCTTTGCTCTTAATAAAGTCACATTCCTTGTGGTAATTCATATAGATGACTGATGTTTCCCTCAGGTATCTTTATTCTCTGAACAAATGTAATTGCTCCATAGTAGAGACCTGTCTTTATGATATAAAATATGTTCATTAATTTTTGGTAGTAATTAAAAGTATGAAGACAATTTAAAAGAAGTCTCTTTCAACTGTTACAGCACCTTTTATAGAAGAGTTTTACATGTAGATCAAAGAGTTGTTTTCACTGTTTTAAGATAGAAATGTTAAAACAAAATTGGGTAAAAATATCTTTATGCATGATTATTAAACAAATGGCATTGTACACAAAGGAAGCAGATGAGTCTGCTGAGAATGTAGCCTGTAACTGGGCCTGTCCCAGTGCATCACAGAAAGGTCAGAACCTGGGAAGCTGAGGGGAATGTGAATCCTTACAGAGGCCTTGTGTCCATTCTGATCTGTTGTTTAAACCTGCTAACAAGAGCAGATCTTGGGACAATTCCAGAACTAGGAACTCCACCAATAATTTTCGGTTACCATAAATACATTTCCCAATATAGAAAACAGTGCACAAGCAAACCAAATCTCTCATTTGCTCTGACCCTTTAGTAACTGTTTTTAGAAAGCTGTTCCCATTTTTTCATTGTCTGACGTCAGTACTACTGATGATTACAAAATCAAAATCAGAATGAAAATTCTGTTCATTAGAGTGCTCATAGCATGCTAGAGGCCTTATTTGTCAGAAAGAATCACTGATAATATTTTGGAGACAATCACATGTACCCAGCCACAGAGATGTTGTGGAGCCATCGTAGAGGATCACTGAACTCATATGATATGGAAGAGCTTTAGCAAGTTCTAGCAAATGTGGGTGAATTGCTAGTAAGGCAACTACTTGCTAAAATGACTTTCCAGAGGAAGAGACTTTGCATTGACCCATTTATTTCAATATTTCACTAAAAACTTCATTTTCATCCTTCACTCATTTTTCTTAATTGTATAAGATTAACAAATGCTGACTAAGAATCAATGTTCCTTCATACTGCTTTTCCACCCAAACCAGCTTTGGATGGTTAAAGGCCAAATCCATCCATAAAATGACTTTGTTATAAATTGTTCAATAATCTGAACAATTCATTGTTGCATTTTGGATAGAGAAATGTTTACTTGCTGTAATGCTAAAGCACGATGACAGACTATGTTTACACAGAAAGGAAGGAATAGTTTTGAAAGAAGTTATTCACGATCAGTTATGGATCTATTGTATTTACAATATTGAATATAAACAGGGTAATCCCACAGAGAGGAAAATGCCTTTCCAGGTGAATTCTCTATCAAGTTGAGATGTAGAATGCTAATTCTATAGCAATGTTGATGAATTCTGATTCTAAAAATTCTCCTGCTAATGCGTCATGAATTACCTATGTTTGAGGCTCACTGTAACTATTAGAATATATTTCAACTCTTAGAACAAATACTTTATTAAAATGCACATTTAAATGAGACATATCTCTGAGGTCTGATACTTTAAGTTGCTAAGTTCTCAATTACAATAATTAAAGCTTACATCTCCTTAATAATAAAATGACAAATTTAATATTGTTTATGCTCTCTTAAAATTTAAATTTATTATAAGAAGAAACCATTATTGAATGTCACTGAATCAACAGTCAATATAGATTGATAATTGATCCAAATCTATCACATGAAGGTTAGGGTCAAATTGGGATAAATATAGATAGAAAGAGGAAAAACTTCTTTTTCTATCCTAAATGAGCACTTCTCTAGAGCATAGGCATTAGTGTCAAGAAGATGTGATCTTATATCTCAGCTTCAACCTACATCCTGTTTGACCTAGACAGAATTCTTTAGCTCAGTTATCTTTTTTTGTTAAATGTGGCCACTAATGCCTGCCTTAGTAGGTTGCTGTGAGGTTAAAATAAGAAAATAAATGTCATTTCCTTGCCTTTCTCCACACAGTGAAATGTAGGTGATGTTTTTATGGGTATGTTCTGCTCCCAGGCCTTTACTGCCTGCCTTGATTGCTTAATATCCCTTCATTATACATCCTTTATAGCACTTGGAAGATTTATTCTTGCTCATTTTTCTTTTTTTGGGTAAACAGGTATCCCAAATTCGAATGTGAACTTCATTAACAAGTGCATATGTTTTTTATTTGCCTTGATTTCTTTTTGGTTTATTGTTTTTCCTCATCTTTGCATAATTCATGTTGTGAATGTAACTCTTGTACAGTAGGTAGTTAATTAACATTCATTGAGTAAGCAAGCAAAAATCCCTGTTGGTCATGTGTGATAAATTTTTGAAGGAATAATAATGTGCCAAACTAATAATGGGAATCATGTGGGAGAAGTAGAATATATCAGACCTGGAACGTGGAATTCAAGAGTAGTAACTGGAACCACACCAAGAATGAGAGTACCAAGGGAAACCATGTAACAGACGACAGACCCTGGGTGGTCCTCTAGGACCCTCACCTGCTGATTTTCATGTCTTTGTATAGTCTCCTCCCTGAGTTTGGGCAGACCTGTGACTTGAGTCTAACCAAGTAAATAGGGCAAAGGTGGGAGGGGTATGTGATTAGGTAGCAGTGTATATGTTCTTGGAATCTCTCATTTTCTCTTTCTTCCTTTGAGGAAACAGACTGGTATAAATTCTACAGCTATAGGAAATGAATGCTGCAGATTATCACAGGAACTGTGAAGCAGATCCTTCCCCAGTCAAATCTTCAGATGAGAACCCACTCTGGATTGCCATCGTGATTGCTACTTGGGAGACCAAAAGGCAGGACCACTCTAAGTTACACCTCCAATTTTGTCCAGACTCCTTACCCATGGAAACTGGGAGACAATAAGAATAATTTAAAACAACAACCAGGTTTGTGTTACTTGTGATAGAAACAAGTAATGCAGTGATACAAAATGAATACCAGTGATTAAATTTAACATAGAAGCAAAGAAGAAACAAAACAGAGAAATGTCAAAGACTTCCAAGTACAGAAAGCAAAATTCACAAATTTTTCTAGGGCCAGAATATTTGTATGAAGTGATACCTTCCAGATCAACTCCAGTTTATGTAAAAGGGGCCAGATCATGGCAACATGAGTAACATTAATGCAATAAAAGTTATAATTTATGTAATCTAAAGTTCCTTCATTCTCTGGGAAATGAGTGGGAAGGGGGTATGAAAAATGGTGGAATGAGACAGACATCATTACCCCATGTACATATATGATTACACAAATGGTATGACTCTACATCGTGCACAACCATATGAACAAAAAATGTACCCCATTTGTGTACAATGAATAAAATGATGTCTATAAAAATAAAAAAAAATTAAAAAAAATAAAGTCCCTAGGGTGTCGGGGTACCGCAGACCCCACCCTAGCCTGGCACTGAGCCGGGGCAACCTGGTTTGCAACAAACAGCTGACACTGCTTAAGGAAGTTAACCTGATTGGACGAGGTGACTCGTGCTCACTGCGTGCCCTCTTGATACCCCTATTGTGTTATATTGTAATCATGCTCTCCCCACATGCTCTGTAACCTGATTGGCTCATGATTCATATATAATGACCATGACTTCCTTGTAAGAGTAGAGAGGAGAAGGAGAAAGAAGAATAAGGGAGAATGAAGAAGAACAGGAGAAAGGAGAACAAGAAGAACAAGAAGGACAATAAAGAGCTCTGATGAACAACCAGTTTGTCGTGTCTCTCTCTGCGGGCAGAGGGAACGCGATAAGTGGTGCCGAAACCCGGGAACGAACCAGGGACCACCCGGGAAGACAACAAACCAGCAGCAACTACCTAGGTAAGTTTTAGAGATTAATGTTAACCAGTTTGTCTATTGTAAATATTAAAATAGGAATGATAAAGGCAGCTTTAAAGTTCGCGGTAAAGCGACTATCAGGACACACGGAAGGTGGTCCGGGGACACGCGGAATGCGGTCCGGTTAAAGTTCGCGGTAAAGCGACTATCAGGACACATGGAAAAGCGGTCCGGTTAAAGTGAAAGTATCACGGTAAAGCGACTACAGCGCGGTAAAGCGACTACAGCGCGGTAAAGCGACTATCAGGACTCACGGAAGGTGGTCCAGGGACACGCGGGAAGCGGTCCGGTTAAAGTGAAAGTAGGCACGCGGAAGGCGGCCGTTATAGCTAAAGAATGGGTTCAGAAATGTCCAGAGTTCGCATGGAGGGGCCTCTAAGAGCTCTATTAAAAATAAATGGAACACCTTTGAAGGCCTCCTCAGCGAGGAGATTCTTACATACAGTAGAGACTATAGCTCCTTGGTTTCTGGATGAAGGGTTATTAAATGCCCCACAGTGGGAACAATTGGGTGAAGACTTACACAAAGCCAATCAACAGGGAACATTGCCCACTGGCATTATGGCTATATGGGCTCTCGTAAAAAGTTGTTTGACCTCACAAAAGGAGAAATTTCGACCCCCTCTAAATGAAGGAAATAACATTTTGGAGGAAGTGAAAGAACAAAGATAGTTGTGTTCCTTTCCTCCCCTTAAATCTGACCAAAGCGAGTCAGAAGAGGAACTATCAGATGAGGAACTTGAATGAAGGGTCAAAGATATGCAATTGATGCCACCTGGTGGTAGGAAACTATATCCATCCCTTAAAAACTTAGAAGAAAACATGCAAAAATCCTCTAGTGGCCCATTTACACGATTGATTCCGCCACCTTATGGCTCCAATACACAGTTAAATCCCTCAGGACCTAAAGCACCACTTCCTGAGTATAATTTAAATTGCCCAGAGAACCCCCCAATACAATCCTGGAGGGAATGTGAGCCCAATACAAGTTCTTGTTTTCCTGTGTTTGAAAACCCACAAAATCAGAGGTATCACCAACCATTGGATTTTAAATTTATTAAGCAACTAAAAGAAGCAGCTGGTACTTATGGCCCTCAAGCTGCATTCACCATGTCACTTGTAGAAACTATTTCATCTTTAAATTTGATCCCTAGAGATTGGGAGAATTTAGCTAGGGCTACTTTGACTGGTGGACAGTATTTAATGTGGAAAACAACTTGCCATGAGATTTGTTTAGACACAGCTAAAAGGAATGCAGCAGCGGGCAATCCTGCATGGAATGTAGATATGCTTCTGGGGCAGGGTAGATTTGCCAATCAGCAAACAGGCTTTCCATTAGAGGTTTATGAACAAATTAATAAGATCTGCATTGCTGCCTGGAAAGCACTTCCTAACAAAGGAGAAGTGCGAGGTAACTTAACAAAAATTGTCCAAGGCCCCACAGAAGCTTTTTCAGATTTTGTGGCTAGAATGGTAGATGCAGTAGGAAAGATCTTCGGGGATGCTGATGTAGCTATGCCTTTAATTAAACAATTAGTATATGAACAATGTACAAGAGAATGCAGAAATGCTATTAATCCATTTAAAAGCAAAGACATAGAGGCATGAATGAAAGCTTGTAGAGAAATAGGTGGCCCATTAACAAATACAGGCTTAGCCGCTGCCTTCCTTCACATGGAAGGACTATTAAAGGCTTTATTAAAGGCTAATGGAGCACCTTTAGAGGTTTCCTCAGCTAGGAAGTTTTTAAAAACTGTAGAAGACAAAGCCCCTTGGTTTTTAGATAAGGGCTTGTTGGATCAAGAGAAACTATCACAAGAGACAGAAAAAGGCCCCCCTCCTGATCCCTTCCACGCAGCTCCATGGCCACCTAGGGAGGGAACACCCGTGTCCTTGAAGCAGTCCTCCCCCTAGGCAGAGAGCTCAGCAGCTCCATTCCTCAAAAGTAGTAAGAAATAATGTTTTGTGATTTTCTGCATTCAAACCTAACCTGATTTCTCAACCAGGAAGAAAAAGGGTTAAAAAGTCCTGGGTGATCCCCCCCCCCCCCGCCTGGCCTTGCTGAAGCCTACATTGGAATGTAGGCTGCAGCGGTCTCAGCGGGAAAGGGAGGTAACCTAAAGATAAGAAAAAAAAAAGAAGAAAGGGTGTCTGTTTTAAACTTCTGGGTTGCTACACAAAACTAACTCATTTTCCAGGATTCTTGTTTTGTTTTGTTTTTCTTTAATGCTGTATTTTTGAGCTCATAATTTTGATCCCGCATACCTAGGTTAATGATTTTTTTTTTCTTTTTGATCAGTTCTATTTTTATTCAACTAAAGTTTTTAAATATCTGTTACATTCCAATGGAGATTCACCTATAAAGTTACAAGGCCTTTGATTTTGTGTTATGTGTTATGTTGTGCTGTCTAATGTCATGTTTTGTCTGTATCAAAACTGAGCGCTCCTAAAATTAAAATTTAAAAATGGATCCAAATACTTTTATTCATGTGATTTAAAAACGTTCAATTTAAATTGAGTAAACTACTAAAAGTAAAATGTCTTTAAAAATAACTTACAAGTCTCTAGGTGATCAAACTAATGGAATGTTGATGTTAAACAATGTCTAATATCAATTGTTTCTAGGACTTTTCTTCAACAGGAAAGAGACAGCAAATACTGCTCAGGACACCTGCCTGCTTTCTTGGTTTTTACAAAATAAGTGAATTAGAGTTAACATATATGGGATTACTCAAATGTGTTTGTAGAGACATCTGATTAATTTACAAAATTAAAATGCTCATTGTTAAATAACATCAAGTACTCTTAACTCCTCAAATTCCATGGGGTATCATACTTAAACATTATTGGCATTTTCATAGGTTGGTAAAAAAAAGGGTTTAAACTTGCTTTGTGTCATCACTAAACTAAAAACAAGGTTACTAAGAGTTATGTCTTAACAAGTACAATTCTATATACAAAGGGTTCTAAAGGTTTCAACTGTGTTTCAGTTAGAGTACTATAAACAACAAAGTATTTTATCTTGTTAAAATGGTGTAATTTATCTAAATTCAAAAATTTCATAAGAGTTGTTTCAAAATGTAAACAAAAGGGGGTCAACACATAAAAAAAATAAAAGGTTCTAAAAATACAACTATATTCAGTGAAAAAAAAATCTTTTTGGATAAGAAAGTGTCATATAATGGAATACATGAGGGTCTAAGTAAGTGCTAAAAAAGTCTGTGTGTAAGTAAAGAACAAGTTTCAACAAGTCTGTGTGTAACTAAGTTGGTTGTGTGTATGTGAAACAGCTAAAGCTATTTAAGGTTTTTCCTAAGGTGAAATACTAATGTTCTGATATAAGCCAAAGTTTAATCTATATGGTAAAATGACATGGTAAAATAACAAGGATTTCTTAGAAACACTAATTTACTCTTAACTTTGTGTCTATTAAGTTTTATTCTTTAAAACAATTAGTCTTAAAAATTGGGGTTTATACAATTATGGTTAAACAACTGTTAAGAGTATTGTACTATGTTACAGAGTCTAAATTTTTCTTTAAAAACTAAATTTAGTAAGATTAAAGTGTCAAGGTAATTGTGAAATGGTCACTCCTTGTATATTTAATGTATTCATATTTTCCAAGTATACAAGTTTTAAAGCAGAGTATTTATCAAGCTGCTATTCTCCAAACTTCTCTCTCAATGTTGGAATGCTTCTAGGTTCTCATGAGCAGTCTTAATGCCTATTCCTACCTTCCTACCAGTCCCAGTCTCTGTTACAGATACAAAACTACCAGTACTATTATCAAGAAACAAAAGAGATTTTGGCATCACAACAGCTGTGATCACTGCCATTGCAGCCTCTGCAGCAGCAGCCACAACCGCAGCAGCCGCGTTGACAACTACAATACAGACAACAACTACAGTTAATCATTTGGCAGAAAACACTGCCACTACCTTACAGACTCAAGAGACCTTAAATCAACATTTAAGAACAGGCATCCTCCTAGTAAATCAAAAAGTGGACTTATTACAAGAACAAGTGGACTTGTTACAAGAACTTATGGGTCTGGGATATATTCTTTCTTTAAAAGCAGTTTGTGTTGCCCCTATCACTTTTTATAATGATAGCCATACAGCTATGTTGTCTAGAAATCTTTCTCACTATCTTACTTGTACTTGGTCATATGGGTTTGACAATTTAACCCCTCAACTAAGAGCTGAAATTATGAGAGTCAATACCACCAGGGTAAATGTGACACCTGTATCTAAAATGGTCAAATGGTTCTCTACTGCTCTAGGTTTTGTAAAACAATGGGCAAGCCTTGGCTCCCTAGGACTAATATTTTAGGTGTTTTATATCTCATTTGCTTAATTTATCAATTACGAGCACCCAACAGAGAGATCAAATCATCCTTCAACAAGTCATGACAGCCTTAGAGGCCGGCAGTTCCCCCCATATATGGCAAATATGCTGGACCGGTAGTCAAAGACGGGTAATGTAGGAGGTGGCCATGTACCAACCTAAAACAGAAGCTGTAACATGCTCTACAGTCTTTGATGACGGGTAAGGACATGTGCTGGACCCCTCAACCTAAGACAGGCATGGTCTCAAGCCTTTTCTTTTAATAAAAGAAAGGGGGAGATGTCGGGGTACCGCGGACCCCACCCTAGCCTGACACTGAGCCGGGGCAACCTGGTTTGCAACAAACACACTGGCACTGAGCCGGGGCGGCCTGGTTTGCAACATCAAGGACTTTAGTGTGGCACCTGGCACTGAGCCGGGGCAACCTGGTTTGCAACAAACACACTGACACTGAGCCGGGGCAACCTGGTTTACAACAAACAGCTGACACTGCTTAAGGAAGTTAACCTGATTGGACGAGGTGACTCGTGCTCGCTGCGTGCCCTCTTGATACCCCTATTGTGTTATATTGTAATCATGCTCTGTAACCTGATTGGCTCATGATTCATATATAATGACCATGACTTCCTTGTAAGAGTAGAGAGGAGAAGGAGAAAGAAAAATAAAGGAAAATAAAAAAAAACAGGAGAAAGGAAAACAAAAAAAACAAGAAGGACAATAAAGAGCTCTGATGAACAACCAGTTTGTCGTGTCTCTCTCTGCGGGCAGAGGGAACGCGATACTAGGGTACAAGAAAAAGTTATAATTTTCTGGTGAACTACTTATCACAGATCTGTTTTAGAGTCATTGCCTTATGATTTTTACCTGAACAAGTGTATTAAAAATATGTGATCTGATCACAAGAAGATTTGAGCAAAGTAGTGGAAAGTTAATGCAAAACCTTTCTCATTAATCACAAAAACATTCTAGTGAATAGATTCACAGTTATCACTTCATGATCCAAAGACAGCACACAGCTGTTATAGCTTAGAAAACAGCTTTATTTTTTCTACTGATATTATGAATTATTACATTAAAAAGCAGCAAAAGAAACACAAGGATATTCTTTAGAGATTTTTACAAATATCCTCTTTGCTTATTGAAGAAGGAATTTCCTACATATGCTATCAGTCTAATAACTTGGTATAAGGATCATATAAAGAAAGCTGCAGGATTTATTCCAGCTTTTGGAGCTGTACCTCTGTGGGACAGCATAGCTAACTGTGTCACACTTGAGGCAGACCAGGATCTGATTCTCCCAGTCTATGGATGGGCCATGGTCACAACTGCAGGAGCAGTCTGTCAACTAGGGATGTGTTCTTCTAGCAGCCTCAATGGCAGCCTCAATCACCTCAGTCCAGAGGGGACTGAGAAACAATCAGCTCCTTCCAGACTCTTACAAGCCTTAGCCAATTTGTAAACTAGAGTACAGTTTTAGAGCATCTGTCATGTGAAACATTACTGCAAAATACAAGAGTGAAAACAAAATCTTTGAAGACAGGATGCCTAAACTTATTAGAGACATCATAATAGGGTTAGGCCACAAAGTTGCCCTGATTGTTTTTACATTTCTTCCATGTTTGCTTTTATTCTTTCACTCAATGCACCTACACCTTGCCAGGCATGGCCTCATCCTTTGAGATGCTAGAAGGGATAAATGTATGGTAATGCATTTCTTCTCATGAAATAAAGATGCAGGGCCATAGACACACTGCCACAGAGACACTGATCTGTAGAAAGCATTTGTGGTGAAATTTGAAAAAGAAAAAAGGAAAATTAATTCTTGAGGAAAAAGGGAATGTAAATTGGATCTATTTTTTTAATAAGCTCTAATAATAAAATTTCTGTTCTTAAGTGAAACATAGACCCTCAGTACTACCACTTAAACTGCAATTATAAAAGTAAAATAAGTAATCTACCTTTTTTTGTCTTTTATCTAAATTTCTGCACATTATTTATTAATTAGTTCTTATAGAGATCTCAAGAGATAAGGATTATATTACTAATATCCTGGTTATAGAGATTTTAGTAGCTTACCTCCAAGTCAGCAAAGTTGGACTTAAAATAAGAATAAAATGAGTGAAAGTAGCTATTTCAATGGATCAAAACATTTTAGAGTTGGAAGAAAACTTGTAAGTTACCTAATTACTTTTTTACATGATATAAAATAAAACTAGAAAGATATATCACTTGCTTAAACGTTACAAAGCCAATTGACAACAGGTACAACTTCTAAACTACTGAAAATTCTGTTACATTTATCCCTTCAGTTAGCTATTCCATGTTAATTACTGACTAATAATTTAGGGCTAGGTACTGAGCAAAATGTTATGATTGTATGTTCAGGACATGCAACTTTTATTCATTTGAACTCTTCTGTCTGGAAGCAGGTGTGATAAAGGGCTCCAATGTAAGAATGGAAGTTCAGAGAACCATGTGAGCTAAAAGATAGAAGGACAGTTCTGATTATTGTTCTCCAGTCATCAGTCCCAATATGCCTGGGAAGGGAAGTTTTAGCCAAGAGACATTTACAGAAAGATGACACACCTGAGTTCTAAGGTAGGTTGCACAAACACTGCAGGGGCTTGTCACTTATACGAAGGAGTAAATCCTGCCCTGAGTGCCATACAATCTTATGAGTGGTGAGGCTGTGGTCCCAAGGAACTGCATACCCCATCTGCAAAGTAGACCAAACTCCATTCTGCCCTGCGTGGATATGAGCACAGGGCTGCCATCCCCTGATCTGTGAATGTCCAGTCATTCACTGATGATGACCTAGACTTCCCAGGGCCCTGAGCACTGGACAACTTCTAAATGCTACATTTCTTCAGCCAGGAAAATGGCATGGTGATAGGTATATGTGGATTTATCCTTTCTTTTATAGCAATAACTGCATATCTAATAGACCTACTGGGATTATATTACTCTTATGACAGGTATTAATGGAGCCCAGATATAGAGGTGGGGTACTTGCTTCCATGTACCATTTTGACAGAATTAAAGTTGACCAAACACAGTGAAAAGGCTCAGAATATATTTTCTCCTTATTATTACATAATATAGGTACTAATTTAGTCAAGTTTATCTGGAAATCTAAGACTCAAAGAGGTTAAAGTACTTTCAGTCATATACCCATTAAATAGTTGAGAGTGATAGCAAGCTTGGAGACACTAATTTTAAAGCCAATTCTTGTATCTTCCCATGATGTGAACACAAGTGGCCACTAGTGAAAATGTAATAAGTATCATGTACTTTCTCAAAAAATACTGAACGAGCTATTAGATATTATTTTTCTTTTCAGTTTAGAAAATAAAATCATATTTTTAAACTAAGGTACAAAGGACTAGACTTTCTGACATCTTGTACATAAGGTCAAATCAACAGAAGGAAAACAGTTAAAAGTTTTTGTCCTCAGAAACCAATTATACTATCATACTAGATATACCCCCCTTGTGATAAACATACACAAATATGCACATACATATGTGCGCACATACATATGTGCATATATACACACATGCAAACACATACATCAATCAAAAGTAGGTTTGAATAACAGAAAATTGAAAGAAAAAACAACTAATCTTAAATGGAGGTATTAAAAGGTGAAAGTAGCATTTCCTGTCATTATGCATTAGTGGTGGTGTTGGGGATAGCAGTGGGTTGGTATTTATGCAGTTCTAAAGGTTCTTTCCTTCTAACTCTGGAGCCAAACTAAGTTTCAAATACTGCTGTGTACTTGGCTAACTTCATGAACTTTGACAAATATTAAGTATTTCAAGCATTATTTTCTTTAATCTTGTCAAATTGGTGAAAACGTTAAAGGAAGTAAGGTATATCAAGTCTCAAGTTAAGTGTTTAGCACAGAATAGGTAACTATAAATATCACTTCTTCCCTTGGTTTTTGCCTATGCTCATTCTGTGCTTATTAATAGAGGATTTTCACAGCATAGAACTTGGGTTCGACTGTCTGAGTGCTAACTAACCACCATCACATTAGAGATGTGTGCAATCAATAAGGACAGCAATGATAGTTTAGAATTTATTGAGCATCTCATGTATTAGAAAAGTACTTACATAACCAATAACCCTCCAAGAAACACTAGAATTTTACCTGTTTTTTAAAAAATTTTAATATATAATAATTGCAAACACTTTACAGTTGATGAATTTGAACTATATAGGGATGAAGTAACTTGTTCAAGGTTAACTTGCCTAATGAGTTGTGGTACATGAATGTGTACTTGTTTCTGTGCTGAGAGGACCTAAACCTGAGCACAGTTCTAGAGACTAATGGTGGCTGTCCTTAGTCTCAGTCACTGTAACAGTAGTAGCCTGCTTTGTGTACCTCAGTTTTGGGTTCTTCTAACAATAAAATATGAAAGAAGGTGGCTTTTCTTTGCAAGTGACAGTTACTTTTTCCTTGGCTTCAATGTCCTCCCAAACATTATGTTTTTCTTTGAATTAACTATATTAATATGATAAGATTATTTTAAGGCATTTATTTAGAATATTTAGAAATGTTTTTATTTAAATTTGATCATCCTTAAAATCAGCAAGTTCTAAAAGAATGTAACATAATGTTACTATGTCTTGGTAATGAAAAATTGAATATCTAAATAATATGGATTACATTAAGGATTGTGCAATATTTTGTATGAAATATTTTTCCCCTTATGATATTCAAAAAACTCAAAGCCAGCTTCCTCATTATGCTGTCCAAGCATGATAGTTTCCCAATAACCAAGAGCTGGTCTGTGTGGTAAAGTTTCTCTCTGTGTATTTTTTAATAAGGAAGGGTTCAGAGTGATGATTTCTTGATATCCCTTCTGACTTTTGAGAAGAGATCTTACCTGAGCAATACATTTTCGAAAAGTATAAAGAGAACAGTGAACTGTTCAGAACGGCTGAAGCATGCTACTTCTTTCTTACATTTTTTCTGAGGAAGAATTCGCTATAAGATCACAGGTGGACATAAAAACATCCACAAAACTACACTCTTACTGAAATTCCAGAACTGCTAAATATATATATATATATATATTCCCCCAAACTCCCCAGACTTGGACAGTTCTATGCAGTATGAAACTTTTCCCCTGTATTTACAGTGAATTTCTTTTTGTATTTAGCTTAGAAATCTCCATCTGTATAAATGGAAGTGAATATTGTGCTCCAGTAAATGCTTAATCATTCCAATAAATGCCAGTCATTAAACAATGCCTGTCCCATGAAGCAGAAACCTACCGTATTGCTGACTTCACATCTGGTCTTCCAGAAGGAACATGCAAGTTATGACACTGACTTCTCTAATGTAATAGCAGAGATAGTTGTAGAAAAATAGGTCTGGTCTTTGTGACTTTTAAAAATTATCTTTGTGACTTTTAAAAATATTTTCACATGGATTATATATAAGAAACAGACCTTTATGTTCTTCACTTGCAATCCTAATGGTAGAAATTTTAATTAAGGTGTGATTCAGAATTAGTTCTTAGGTTTATCAAAAAATCAAAAGCATCAATAAGCATCTTCCCTAGAAGTCTACATACCAGTAGATACTTACGTCTGGGGTATGAAAGTCTGTGTATGTGTGAGTGTGTGTATTTCAAATCTCCTAAGGAAAAAAAACCCAGCAATATATTTCTAGAATGTGTTAAAATATATGAAATATGTGTAGTATGCATAAGTGCATATTATGTCCATACACAATGATCTGTTATGAATATATGCATTTTAAAAGTATACATATATGAAATACAAGTATACTTTATTCCAGAAATTTCTTACCTACAAATGTATCCTCTATTTTGATATGCTCACTATAGCATATTTTTTGGCTTTTGAAGAACTAACTTCAACTTAAATGTCTGATGGAACAGAGACCAGTAAGGTAAAGACAGAAGAACAGAGGGGCAAGAGGGGAGGAGAAGAGGAAGCACTGACCAAACTATGTTATGTGCATGTGTGAACATGCAGCAATAAACCATACTATTAGGTATAGTCATCATGCACCTAAAAACTTTAAAAATGTCCATGAATAGAGGATGAATTATGACACAGTTATTCAATTGAATACCATATCACAAATAGAAATGAAATATAATATGAGCATAAGTGAAATATATTTTTAAAAGCTATATACCATTTATTATTAGAATATGATGCCTTATAATATAATCCATAAAAATTTTAGAGAAATTATACAGGGGAAGGTTTTACTTTTCATCTTAATCTTTCTATATGAGTTAAATTTTATTCTGTTCATTTTTATTTGCAAATATTACTTTCATAATTTAGTGGATAAAATAAATAAAAATTACACACAACAATTCCAATGGCTATTACTGAGACACAATGACCTTCTTGACACTGGCATGCTAGAATAAACGGTTTAATGACGAGAGCTCAATCAATGATATTACTAATAGTTTGCCTAGGGGGGAAATGATTTAACTTGTACTCAAAAATAAGTATACTTTTACTGTCTTTTAATTAGTCTTTGTGCTCTGGGTTTCTTTTGAATGCCCTTTTGTGTGACAATGAAATAAAATGGGTTGAAAAGGGAACCATTCTGCATGCACTACCACCATCCGTGAAGACCTGATGAAGTATTGACAATGCTAACATAACTGTGTGACTACCTACAAATACTAGCAACAATAAAATGAATGTGAAACTTTTCCCCATGTTGCAAATCAATAAACATCATATCATGGTGACCTGACAGAAAACTCAGTTCATGCAGCTGATGGTTCTAGATTGAAAATATCCATTTTCCACGGTTGGCATATCCATTTTTGGTAACTATTATATAATAACCTTGTGATTGAAGGGCAGGGATGCAACAGGCCAACTGTAAGGACTCTCAGAAAGCAAGGCACCTTGGGTCCCAACCTAGAAGTGTGAAAGATATGTATTGAGCACACACTTAACCTCTCTGCATTTCAACTTTCCTATCATCTGTGAGATGAGAATAACACTTGCCATGCACCCCACAAAGGGACTGTGAGAAAGTCCATGAAAAGTACTTTGAACTTCTCAGAAGTGAGCTTTCACAGAAGTAAAAAGCCTCACATCAAAAGACACATCTGTACCTTCTGGAGACATCAATGAGTTGTTCATGGGTAGGATAGTGTATAGGCCTGACATTGAATGGTCCTTTCATTAAAATAATTGCCACAGCAATTTCTTTTCTTTTTACCTTGGACATTATTCACATGCAGCCTTGAAAAATCTCAACACCCCTTCTCAGATCACTGTGAGGGGTCTCTGAAATTCATTTTTGACTCATTCAGCAACATTATTCAGTGATAAGTATAAAATGTGTTACCTTCTACCTCTCTCTGGAGGCATTGCTAGAAAGCAATTTCTGAGGAGAGAAAAGTAGAATATATTTCAGTAGGCTCTTTATGACTTCATGTGCAATGGCCACATTTGATTCAGGACAGAACTAATTTACTTACTCCAGTTGTTAGCTCTGACCTGTTCTGGAAGTATTGCTATTTCTCTAGCTTTCCAGCCTGCATTCCTGAATACTGCATGTGCATAGATCCCTATAGAGGAATGTTTCATGTGTCCAGAGGAATTTGTCTGGTAAAGAGTACTGAAATTACATAACAATTCAAATATTTTATTCAACACCTTAAACAGATATCTTCTATTCTGGCTCTATGTTCAAATAAGTTGGGTCCAACCTAGGTGGATTTAATTAGAATATCTGATTGGTACAACTGCATAGAGAAACTTTAAGAATTTTTGCAAATGCACGTTCATAGAAGCACTGATGCCAATAATCAAGTAGTAGAAAGAGCCCAAATGCCCATCCACCATTGAACAGATAACAAATTGTGGTAGATGCTTAGGATGGAATACTGTTCAAATATAGAAAGGGAAAATCCAATAATAAAAATGCTACAAAATGGATAGACCTCAAAAATACTATGTTAAGTGAAAATAATCTAATGCCGAAGACACAGATTATTTGATTTCCCCTTTATATGAAATAGCCAAAACATAAATATATAGAGACAATATAGATTGATGGTTGCCTGTTGCATGGTAAAAGGAGAAAATGGGGAGCAATTGCTTAATAAGTACAGATTTTCCTTTTGTGATGATGGAATGTTTTGGAAGTGGTGGGTACACAACAGTGTGAAGGTGCATATGTATATGCAGAAATGCATGTATGCATACATACTGTTTTAATCAGGTTTTTTTGTTGCAATGACAAAAAGGTATGACAAGAACAGCATAAAGGAGAAAAAGCTTATTTTGGCACACAGTTTCAGCAGTCTTGATCCACAGGTAGCCAACTCCATACCTCTAGGCCTAAGATAAGGAAGAACATCATGATGGAAGGGCATGGTGGTGAATAGCAACTCCGGGCATGGTACTAGGAAGCAGAGTTCTGCTCACCAGAGGCAAAATACAAACTCCAAATGCATGCTTCCAGTGATCTATCTCTTCCAGTTATACCCTACCTGCTTTCAGTTACCAGCCAGTTAATCCTTATCAGTGAATTAATCCACTGATTGGGTTACAACTCTCATCCTCTAATCATTTCACCTCTGAACTTTCCTGCATTGTCCATACATAAGCTCTTTTGGGTGGTGCCACATATCTAAATTATCTCTCTCTCTCTCTCTCTCTCTCTCTCTCTCTCTCTCTCTCTCACACACACACACACACACACACACACACACACACACACAGAGTTTCCAGGTATTTCCATTATTGAGAATCTTGTTCTAAAAGTCATATGTGGCTATTGTACTAATGCTGGAACCATATCATATACTCCATCAGTCACAGTCCATTCTTCAAGACTCTTCTCAATGTAACTCATAAATCTTTTTAAAAAGCATCTGCTGCAGTGTTGGTTGTTACAAATGCATATTTCCAGTCCCCACCCCTGAACTAAAAATCCATAATCTCATTGGGGTTAAGAGTTATGTATTTAAGATCATTTCTTCAAGTGCTTCACATGTGTTGCTTTTTAACATTTATTGTTTAATTGACAAGTAAAGGTGTATTCAGTTTTAAAAATACAAAATCCTACTATGGACCTCACCTTACACTTCCTTATTATTATTTTTCGAGCATTTCCCATGACCCAGTTCCTTTGCTAAGTGCTAAACACTCATTGCCTCTTTTAACCTTCAACTGTGACAGCAATTGTCATTCACAGAAGAAATTAAGCTGAAAAAAGAGGGAAATCAGTTGTTTACTATTACAAATTTAGAAAATGGTAAATGGAATTTTCTTTAAAAATTCCTAAACACTTTCTTCTTTAACACATGCCTCATCTCACCCAATGATCAGCTCCTATTCATTCATTATCCCATTTTCCTATTTCTAAAAGGGTCCCTGGAATTTTATGCTCACCAGATATCATGGTCACCCTTTCCTGGATTCATCAACAAATGAACCACTATTTTTGATCATCTTTTCTTGAAATTTTCAGGCCTTTTTAACTTCAGCTGAAGTTGACCCTCAACTTTGCCATCATATCTTATTGATTGAGACCAAGTCAGTGGTGAAGGAGCTCTCCTACTTCTCTGTCTGCTGCCAGTGTCTTTCCAAGTGTCTCTGTCCATCAGAGGGAGAGGAGGCCCCTGTCCTGATCTATCTCTACTGACTGCCTGTGCACCCTCACTCCCAGTGCAAGACCCATTCTTGGTACTTGACTCTCCCTCTCCACCAGCTCTGACCTCACCTTTGTTCAAATATGTTTCCACGTTGTAATATCTGAGTTTGAGAGAGTACTGCTTCTGCTTTCCTTAATAGTCTCCCTTACACCTGTCCTCTGTATTTTCTCATTAAGGCTTTCTTCCTTAGCTCCCCTCCTGTTGACACTCTCTTCAAAGTCATCAAAATCCATCTTCAGGCCAAATCCATTTGTCAGTGTTCAACTCCTCCTCAACATCTGCTTCATCTGATATTTAATTTTAAATCTTCCCTCCCTCAGTCTCTGGGATAATCAGCCTTTGTTTCCTTTTTCTTTTCTTTTTTTCCTTGTTCTTTGACTCTCTTAGAAAGTCCCTTAAATTTTTGACCCTTACAGTCTTTACCTGCAAAATAAAATAAAATATATCTATTTCAGGATGTTATTGCAGAGGCTCCCCACATTCAATGTGCACTTCGGGTATTTACTCAGTCAACAGATATCTCTCAAGTGTCTACCACATGCACAGCTCTAGGTTAAACACCAGAATGTAAGATGGTAGATGTGGTCACTGTTGTTAATATGGCACACTGACTGGAAGAGACACGGGACAATCATGGTGCTTTGCTCACTCCTACAATATTCCAGACACTTCTGTAGGCATTGGAGATGGAACAATGAGCATATCTGAAAAAGTCGCAACCTTCATGCAGCTTCCTTTGTAGTGACCAGTAACACGCAGCTAGCTAGATAATGCCCAAGACCATAAATGAAATAAAACAAAGAATAAAAAAGAGTAATAAAATATGGAGAAGTGACAGTGAAGTGTGCTACAGAAGTAGGGTCAGGTACTACTTCTCCAGCTGGGGAAATAGCTCTGTGGTAGAGCACTTGTCTAGTATGCACAAGGTACCTGGGTTTAATCCCCAGCACCACCACCACCCCCAAAGAAGAAAAGAAACAACTACTCTGCAGAGGTGACAGGTGGTGACTGGATTTGAGTACAGTCAGATAGCTGGAGAGGGCACTGTTCCCCAGGGTTCAAACAAACTTAGAACGTCAAAAAGCTGAAAGGTCATGGGAGCTTTCTGGATACAAAAGAGATGAGGAAAAGAGTTTGAAGAGGTTTTGTGTACCATGTTAGTGAAGGAGTCTGCATTTAATACTAACTGCAGAGGAAAACCATGGAGAAGTTTTAGATAGGAGAATGTCATAATCTGAAAAATGTTTCAAAGTTCACCTAAATGCTGTTTGGATAATTGATTGTATTGGGAAAACAGCAGAACTGGAGGACTCACTGTGAGTCCATATGGGTGGTCCAGGTAAGAGATGATGACAGAGAGGGTTGATGGCAGTGCAGGTACTGTGGATGTTTTCTATTTTGGTGACAGAATATGCTACCTACTTTATAGTTATATGTTTATTTGTTGTTTTGTTTTGTTTTTCACATACCAGAATTTAGCATCAAGGTTTTTTTTATTGGTCATTGTTCTATACACCAGGTTCTAGGAAAGTGCCAGATAAATAGTATGTACTAAACAAATAAACATTCACTGAATAAACAAATAAGCAGGTTAGGTGTGTTTGCTGAGATCATTTCCTAAGTTTGTGACTTGAGCACTTGGGTTAATAACGTGTCAACTGAGGTGAGAGAGACCTGAAGAAGAACATGTCTGCAGGTGAAGAACAAGAGATCCATGTTGGGCAGGTTCAATTCACATTCCCTCATAAAAACACTTGTATGCATGCATTAGAGCTCAAGGGAAGATTTATTTATTTACTTTTTCATTCATTCATTTTGCAGACCACTTGGTCTGCAAACTCAGAAAGAACAGGGGTTACTTTAATTTCCTTAAGTATTCTCCAGTCCAGCAGCATGTGTATCACCAGGAATTTATTAGAAATGCAAATTCTCAGGTCCCACCCCAGAACTACTGAATCAAAATCCCAGGGGGTGCTCTAAGCTTTAAAGTGCCCAGTTTATCATTCTGATGTGCATTAAGTTTTGAGAACCACTGGTCTAAAACACGGTGAGACAAGGTCAAGAGAAATAATTAAATGGTAAATGATGTTTGGGGGCAGCTTTTCATACTAATAAACTCTTCTGAATTTTTTCCTTGCCTTTCACCCAATCTCTATATTATGTGGACTTTCTTAGCTTCCTTAATGAGTTTGACCACAGAATCAAATGTTTTTTGTTTATTTAAAGTTATACAACAATAGCAACAATAGAACTTAGCAAAAATAAATTTGACTTTTCAAACCACTTTCTCATCTGTCACTTAATTTGAGCTTCAAAGCAGCAATGACACAGAAGGCATAGGCTTTCTAGTCTACCTGACCTCTGAACATATATAGGCAAAATTACATTTGGTGAGTTATTGACAATCACCTGATAAGTCTCGGCAGATCTGAGACAATAAGGTTCGTTGATAAATATGGGATGAATAAATGTCAGTCCTGAGTTTTTCTCATCGCACTCTGTTACTATCTAATATATAATAGGTACTCATTAAATATTCACTGACAGACTAAATAATTACTGAAACAGATTCTGTAAGATCCAAGAAAATATAGACTCTCCATAGCATATTCACGGGAGACAGAATAATGTATGATCCTGCTTTTTCTTTCATTGGAAACCCACTTATCAGCTCTTAACATTTTAAGTAGTTTTGGGGAAGACACACATCATAACCTAAAGTTATTCATAACCAGCTTCTTATCCCTTTGAAACAATAATTATATAGCAACTCTTGAGATCTTTATTTTTTTCTCATACTCATAATTTTGTTGTGCATTTAAAAGTGTTTCAGTGTCCCTGTATTTTGACCTCTGCTCTCAATTACCTGAACAATGCAAAATACTAATCTTGCATTGCTTCTCCCCTGTTACCTATCTCTTATTATGTAGAAACTTAAAATATTTCTCTACCTGGACTGCAATGCTGTCACCCTATCAGACCCAAGCTAATGAAACCTACATAAATTTACCTAATGCCATGGAATTTTCAGTGTGCTTTCAAAATGTATTGTCTCATTTGGCTCAGTTTAGAAAGTCCTAAACACAATTAAAAAAAATTAATATCAATAGATATTTAAGACCTAGGTCGAGAACTGAAATAATAGTGATGATAATAATGATAGTAATAATAACAAACCTTTTTTTTTTTTTTTAGGTAGTGGGCTAACATAAACAGTAACATTTAATCACTCCATGAGGAAGGTATATTGTTCTGATTTTACCAATGTCCATACACATACCCTTCTGTTAAACTGAGATATGAACCTTGAACTGTCAGACTCTCAAACCTGTGGCATTAACCACATTTCCACTTCTGCCTCATTAAAATGATTAGCATCATATTCCTGAATAACCATCATCAGACAAAGTGACTCAGGTTATGAGAGGACTGACTTAGTTCATTTGGTCAAAAGTAACAGAACTGTGCCTGGTTTAAAAGCTAGTCACAAGCACATATCACTCTTCTATTGTGGCTATTTGCAATCTCAAAATTCTACACCACTTAACCACACCTCTGATCTTTCAGTTTTATCACCCCCTCCTCCCACCCTCACTTACTACTGGTTTTGATGTAAGAATTGTTGTTATTTCAAAAACACATGTTGTGCTCCTAATACATAGCAGGTCTGATTTGAGCTTGATGAGTATGGCAATGAAGAAAGCAGTTCTTCCTCTCCAGTGCTGTCCAGTGGGCTTGGGAAGACAGACGCATAAATAAATGATACTTTTGTCTTTCCAGAGTTTAGTCTTAGCCCTTAGCACTTGTCTGGACTGTCATTCTGTGTATCAGCTGACAAAACAAAACAAAAATAAGGAAACAACTGTTTTTCTATTCTGTCCAAGGGAAAAACATCCTGAGGACTGAACATTTGGCAGAGTTCCTGAGAAGGGGAAAAATTCTCTGTGAGCGAGACTTTGGAGTGGAACTACTTGATTGTTTCTTCTCTGAACTAAGAACAAGTGTCCAATTTAAAGCTGAGGAACCATTTAAAAAGAAAGAGTGGGATTATCTGCAATTTTAATGAAGAAGGTGGTAGGGATTTAGTTTTGAGAGATCTGAATTTACCTTTAATCCACTGAGACTGTGTGGATCACCTTTTGATCTAGGATGGATTCTATTGCTTTAAGCAACTACTCCTTACTATATTTTGTTTTATTTTTCAGAAAGTTTATTTGAAACCTTCTGGGATTCAAGTGTGCCAATAAATTATGACAAAAAGTCTCTATTTTAAAAGTATGAAATTGAGATTCTATTTTTAATTTTGGGATAAAATGGGGAGGCAAGGTCTTCCCCAGGGGACAACATGCAGCTGTTGATAAAGTAAGTACTGTGGATTACTGCAAGTTAATGTGCCTCTAACTTAAGCTAGTGGTTTTACTCATTACCTGCTTAATGCACAAGATGTAGTTTATGATAAAAGGAAACCAACTGGATATAGGACTTGAACTGCAAAATATTCTAGTTCCCATGTGCCCCTCTGCTATCCATGGAAGACAAACCCAGGAATACTCTGAGTCCTTCTCAACATAGTGTTTTTGTTACTCACTGGAAAATGTGCATCAGTGGCCCTCGTGGTTAAACCTATTTGTCATTTGACTGTATCTCATACTCTTTACTTACAAAGGACCATACTACTGTTCAGAACGATGCTGTGACTGGCTCAAGGTAAGGAGGTTAGTAGTCAAGTTACCACCATAACTATGGTTATACTATGCTTCTATTCTATGACCCAAGTGATTTGAAAAGGGGAAACATTTTAGGCAAAGGTGATGATTTTTTAAATTGTATTCTCAGTTGCTCTTCTCACTCAAATATTTACATCAACAAGTTTCCATTGGCAGAACTCCAGTCCACCCCAGCAATGATTCTAGAATTTAACTGCCAACTTTGAAGTTCACTATGCCTAATATTGCCTCATCTTATTTTTACAGGGACTGCTCTATTTCCATATAACGTGATTATAATATCAAACACCTGAAGAAAAGAGTTGTGTAAAACAGCTTCAATGAAAGGGCTCTCTGAATCAATACTTAACTTTAAATAGAGAAGCAAATAACACTGCACAAAAAGAGGAAACTGGAATATGATCCATGGCTGGGAGAAAAGGGAAAGATGTTTCAGAAAGGATTTCTTCATGATGATGTCTAATACGAATCTGTTAACACCTCACATAGAGTATTTGGATAGTTTTGTTAACCTCATTTAAGAGCCAGATATGATTATACATCAAAAGGGGATCTCTCAAATTTTAAAGTCACTGACTTTCCCTGAACCAATTCAATTATAGATGCTCTTTATCTTGCAATGGGGTTATGTCCAAATAAACCTATCACAAATTTAAAATATAGTATATATACAATGCACTTAATGTACCAGAAATAAGAGACCCAGATGGGTAGACACAGAGGAAAATATTATGGAATAAGAAAGCATGAAACACAAGATTCGAAAAGTGCAAAGTGAATTGTTTGAGTACCTCTCTGACATGGAGATGTGTCTCTTGCCCCTGCTCAGCATCCTACCCATATTGATAGCTTGGAAAAAGGTCAAAATTCAAAAGTATGGCTTCTATCAAATGGATTTTACCTTTGCACACTGTACAGTCAGAAATTTGTAAGTTGAACCATTATAAGCCACTGTTAGTCAGGGACCAGCTGTACATTCCTTTCTCAGGGGCATCAGCAAGAACTCCAGATTCAACACAGCATTGGAAGGTAGCATGAAGGTCAATGAATGACTTCAGCATTATCCTTGTCTTTCTTGTCTTATGGATTTTTATTCATTCCAGTCTCAGTAAGTGGCCTAATCCTCCCAAGTACCATACTCATGAAACAAGCGTTATATTCAACTTCTTCCATTCTCTCCCCCACACACCCAATTCATCAGCAGATCCTACTGACTCTACTTATGCAATATAACTACTTCTCCTCACCTCTCTGTCTTCATTCTTCCTCCCCATTGCTTGATGCTCAAGCCCCTCTCACCTGGAGGACAGTTGGGAAGGAAGGAATGCAACCTGTTTCCATTCTACCCCCCCATTCCCACTCCATGTGGTTGTTCATTTCCTACAGATGGTATTGGGTAGTGTCACTCCAAGACTTGAAACCTTCCAATGAAAACTCCTCATACTTAGAATAAATATGAATTCCTTTACATGGCTTACAAATTTGGGGCCCTGTATATTTCCTTAGTACTATGACATTCTTGTTTTCATTTATTATGTTATTAACAGATAGATCTTTCCAATTCTTTAAACACACTATGCCTTAGCAGCTCGATTCACAATAACTAAGCTATGAAACCAACCTAGATGTACTTTAGTAGATGAATGGATAAAAAAAAATGTGGTGCATACACAATGGAATATTACTCATTTATAAAGAAGAAAGAAATTATGGCATTTTCTAGTAAATGGATGGAACTGGAGGCTATCATCCTAAGTGAAACAAGCCAAATTCCTCAAAATTAGAACAAGTGTTCTCTCTGATATGAGGATGCTGACTCACAATAGGTGGTGGGGAGGAGGGAGTGGAGGTTCACAGGATTGGATAGGGGGCATGGGGAGGAAAGGGATGAGGGATGGGGATGGGAAAGAGAATGAATGGGACATAACTTCCCTATGTTCATATATGAAAAAACAACCCATGTAACTCCACATCATGAACAACCATAGAATGGGAAATTATACTCGATGTATGTATGATATATCAAAATACACTCTACTGTCATGTATAAATAAAAACAAATTTTAAAATGTAAAAAAAAAAACTACATTTAAAGTAATCCACTATACTTGTTTGTCTCCATGCCTTCACTCAGAGAGTTGCTTCTTCTGTAAATCTCCTTTCCCTGTTCTCATTTGTAGGTCTTGGTTTTAGTGGCATCTCATCAGACAGCACTCCCGTAGCAGATGCTTTCATTTCTCTGCCCATATCACCTTGGGTTACCCTTTTATCTTTGTGAACATAAACTCCCAGTGTGCTTTCATTCACCACTGCCAGCACCTGTGTCTCTTTGTTGTTAGATGACTTTCAGGATGCTAGGATGCCTTTGACAGTACACAGAGAGCTGAGAGTGCCTGTGGTTTTGTATTCCCTTCTACCCTGAAGGGCAGCCTCAACCAAAAACTGATGGAGCAGGACTATAAATGCTCCAGCTCCCCTACTTTACGATGGATCCAATTCTGAAGCTAAACTATACTTTTCTCAGTTTCCCTGGAGATTGAGCAAAATCACTCATTGGGGGTCTTTGCTTGATTTTGCATTCTTATTTGCTCTTTTTTCCTTCCTGGATCCCAACTCCCCTTCCACCTTTTCCTGAGAACATCTTCTCATTGACACACAACCTCATCTCAAGGTGTTTCTGGGAAAGCAAGCTAAGAAACTACCTTAACATCTACCCAATTATTCTCCACCAATGTATGCCATTAAATTTATTTCTAGCATTTGTCAAAAGCTACTTTTATATATGGAGTTGCTTGTTTACTTATCATCTGTAGCTTATATAGGTTTGTAAATAAATCAAGGACAGGTACCATATTGTTTTTTTTTAACCAGTATGTGCTTAGCACCCAGCAGTGTTTGGCCTAAAATAGTTGCATAATTACTATGTATTTAATAAATGGTGGAATAAATATGAAGAAAATATTCCTGATGCCCCTGTTCATGCTGGTTGAATTACCTGTACCTTATCTGATTTCCATGGTATCCATCAAACTGCTACTGACTGGTACTAAGGTTCCATAGAGCTTGACCAGGTGGGTAGTATGTCTTTGTCATGCTGACATGATTTTTTGACTTTGTGACATTTCTAGTTGTTATAACATACCATTTTCCTTTGGAAGTTTACCATATGCTAGGAAGAAGTAAGGCAGAAATACAATATTTTATTAAAAATTAGCAAGTAGCTTAAGAAAAAGATGTTTTACCTATGATTTTAGAGAAAACTAAGATTCCCAAGGTCACCCAAGTAGGAAATGGCAAGGTTCTGTTACACCCTAAGTCCGACAATAAAGCCTATGCTCTTACCTCTCACCATGTTCCCTCTGTCCTATGTTAAGTTTACTTAGCTTGAATATATTTTGGGGGATTAATAAAGTGAAAAAGAGTGAGATTCTAAGTAAAAGACTTTCTAAGTAAAGAGCCAAACCCTAGAAAACCATGATTATTTAGGCAACTCCTAGACTCCAGTTGGCCATGATAGTACCACCACTTTCTGCACTTGGCAGAGCTAGCACTTTGGCTTGTTTGACTTCAAAATTATAGTCTTCTTTCTGCCCAGGACAAGGGAGATAAAGGAATTTCTTTGTTTTCAGTGCCCTGAGAAAGGTGGTGAAGACTCCGCAGTCAGATTAGAAGAGTCTGGGGGAGCAGGGAATATGAGAAGAGTTGCTCTGATACCCAGAACCCCAGGAAATAAATTCTGAGCTTGCATTCAAGGGAGACAATTACCTGAAAGGTATAAAAATCAGGAGAATGATTTAGCAATGGCACTGAATTATTGATTTATTCAAGTACTTATATTTATTCAACATTTATGTATGCCGTCTGAACTTTATAGAAGAAAAACAAACCAAAATAGAAACCAGAAGGAGTCCTTATAAAACTAAGGGCAACTTTGGAAAAGTCAATAGTGATGTTTAGCATAGTGGTTAAGAATGTAACATAGAAATTGATTTTAGCAATCTCACTGCTGAATATAAACCCTGGCTCTATTTTTCACTTGCTAGCTATGTTATTTAATCTCTTGGTAAAATAAATAAGAATAAAAATATAATATCCACCTTGTAAGATTGTCCTGAAGATTAAATGAGGCAATGTATGTTAAGTGCTTGGAATAGCCCCTGACACAGAAAGGGCATCATATAAGTTTGTTCAATAAATAAAACTAAGAGATTAGAGCTAGCATAAAGTAGACACAAGATATTATGGGTCTATCCCAAAGCATTCAGAAAAGACAAAACTTAGCCTATTATGTGGGGATAAGGATGAGAAGAGGACCTCAGCGATGCCACATTTCAGTGAGCCTTAAAGACAATTTGAATTCATCAATGAACAAAATGAGAGAAAGAAAAAGAGGAATACAGGGTAGAAGGAACAACACAAGGAGAAAAAAAAGGAGGTGGGAAGCTACTTCTTGTATACCTGAGTGTGTTTGCAGAGTGTGACAACAGGATTTTGATTTTAGGAGTCAGGCCCTGTAGGGGAAAAGGGGAATTTTGACTTCATGCTATCAATCAAGCAACTTTGAGAATTTTAAGCAAAAAGAATTTCATAATCAGACTTGCTATCTACAAAGAATGCTCTTACCCCAATGCAAAGGATGGGTTTTGTTGAGTAGAGTCATTCCCTTACACTCACTGGGCTGCAGGATTAAGCCAGGAAAGAGCAGTAAGAACCTTAAATAATGAACTATTACCAGAAAGGACATTACTGGAAAAAAATTAGCTACAGACAGACCAATTTTGCTTGCAATGTTAAAATCTGCAGTAGCTTCTTTTAAATAAAAACATTGATCTCAGAGGCAAAGGAATCAGAATATAGAACAGCTCTCACCATTAGAAGTCAATGCTCCAAATTAAAAACCAGTCTTCACAGGTTTGATGTGTGGCAGGGCAGTTTCTAACTAACAGTTTCTAACACAGGCTGGCTGTTTCTAACTTGTACACATGGAAAAAACATCATTTTTTATGTTACCGAGGACATTGAAGACACACAATTACATTTTTGAAAGGACTAAGGAACTTTGTGAATTCTGTATAGATACAATAATTATTAGGAAATTAATTCAGTCAGATTATGCTAATAATTGTTAGAAATTCTTGGACACTTGTCTGATTCCAGGGTGGTAATAATTTACACGTGATCTCATTTAGTCCTCCCAATAGTCCAATCCTTAGTTATTAACAGCCCCACTTCCCAGATCTTTGCTCATGTGATGGAGTCTATACTGATGACATGTGTGTATTTGCTCTTGTCAAGTCTCTGTTTGAATTCAGGCATCCCTTTCAGGAAATAAAGATATAACTTTCCCAAGTATGTTGTGGACAGTAAAGAGGTAATTAATCTCATTCCAGTCTATTTTTGCACAAATTATTCCTTGATTTTCATATAATGATGTCTTTGTTAAGGTCCAGCAACTAGCTTGCACTAACAAATTGTCCTTAAAAAAAAACAATGTCGAGCAAACAACCTTGAATAAACATTGCGGGACAACTGAGCCTTCTAACAAGGATTGTACTGCCAGGGAGACAACTTGGATTACTTTTTGTTATTCCAGGTTGGAATTTTATTCTCAGCTCTAACATTTATTATTGAGACCAAGGAAAGTCACCTAGACTTCTTGTGAGTTTCCTTATCTTTAAAATGGGAATGATAGCTTTTGCAACACAGGCTCCTGTGAGAGTAAACGAGATGAGGTGGGCTGAGTGCCTAGCTCTGCACTTGCCAATGCAGATGGGCTGATTCCATGAGGAGAAAAGCAGTGAATATTGTGGGAATTTATACATTTTTCCCCAAATATGAATGACTCAAAAATTTTGTGTTATTGAATTTGCCTAACTTGGAAAATATTCATAGCAGCAGTTTCCAATTGTTTCATGTGTATTTTTTAATTGAATTTGTTTTTCATTGAGAAGTGAATTGAGCTGTTTTTAATTGTCTTATGAGGATAATGTCCTGGTGGTGTGTTTGACTAGTCTCAGACTTTGAATGGAAAAGGTGGGATTTGGAAAAATCTATTCTGCAGTTATTCTCATGGCATCTGTCCTGTGTACAACATAACAACTCCACAACTAGATTCTACAATGTTTTAAAAGGTCACTTTTAATGTATTGGGCCTTTCATGTATCAATCTTTCTACATTTACATTTTCTGGAATTTCCATCTCAGAGTTTTCTTAAACTATGTGAACAAATATTCAAGTAGCAGTGTGTATTTTGAAAAGACTATTTGCATAATAATATTTTTAGATGAATATGGAGTCTCTGGCCACACAACACAGGTTTTACTGATCTTTTAATGGGACCCACTAAAACACAGAAGCCTTTAACATCAAATGATATCTGCAAATGTCTGCATGCTGATGCCTTTTGTCATTCTGATATTTTGTTACTTTCACACCAATACTACTATATATTTCATCTATTGATGTTCTATAAATTAATTCTGAAAGACAATAATCTCTGGAGTCATAAATTAGTTAGCCTGACTTGATCTTGAAGAAGGAAGCAAGGAGACAGTCACAGACATGAATAAAGCTGATGTTCTGCTTCATCCAAGGAGCAGGAGAACATTTCTTTACATTGGTCTTTGAGCCTGTGGAATATTTGAACTGTGGTGCCATTCATTTGCTAATGTTTTCTGGACATGTATTTTATGTCAGGCAGTATTTTACACATGAGAATACATGATATACAGTAACCCCTGCTCTCAAGGGATTTATAATCTGGTTGGGGAATTTAATGGGAAACAAAATTTAATGTACAAGGGTGATGACAGAGATGGCTTGGGAATGATAGGAAGTATTTCTTGGAACCAAGTGCTAGCTAAAGCTAAGCTGTGAAGAATGAGCATGTGTGACCTAGAGACAGGTAGAGGTGGGACATGCATCTGTAAATGCCCAGAGCGCAATGCTTGTCTTGATTTGAGACCTACACATACTTCAGTAGGACTGGAAAGGAGAGCACAGGAGATGGTGTTAACCCATAACAAACAGCAGGGGCCCTGAACATCATGGCTGGGAGCCCAGCTGTAGTTTCATAGAAGAGATAATATAATCAGAATTATAGTAGGAGGTTATAGTAAGATTATAATAAGAGATTATAGTAAGGAAGAACAATTGCAAACCTGCCAAGAAACTAGGGAAACATCTCAAGAGATTGTTTTAACCATCCAAGTAAAACAAGATTTTCTTGGTGACAGAAGAGACAGAGGAAAAGTATTGATTCAAAGCACAATCAGAATGTCTAATACACAGTGCCTGATGATTGATAAACAACTCAGGGCAATGGGTAGGACAGCTGCCTAGGAAAATCTCACAAGTCCATCTCTACGTTTTTAATTTTTTTCCTTCACTTTCTTTCTCTTATAAGAATGACCTGTGTGCATACTGCCCTTAGTCACATAAACCAAGTTAGAAATCTGCAAGAGGAAAGAGGAAATGTATGACTCAATAGTTAGGGGAGAAAAAAGGTGGATGCTAACTTGAAAGAACTGAGATTTGGGGGTCAAAACTCAAACTGTGCACCACTCTCATCTGCTGTATGACTTTCTGAATCATTCTTGGTTTTGTATCCACAAAAAGAAAAAGACACTTTGACAAAGGCTCCTAAACTACTTGTCCCTTAGATATGCCATTACTCTTCAGATTTTGAGCATTTGGTTTTATTGAATTGAGAGCCTCACTCAGTATTAAATGAGATGTGTAGGGTGGGAACAGGGGCAGAGAGGTTTTCATGCTTCAGTTAAATAGTTTAACCACCAGAGAGCATCAGAGGCTCAAGGACTTTCCATACTCTCAGGGACACCATGTAGGGCAGTGCTTCTCCGTGTACTCTGTGGGACCAGTAAACACTTACGATGGAAGCCTAAAATGCCAGATATGAGAGGATGAACATAGAGCTTCTTGTGTCCAAAGAGGTGTGGGGCCCAGCCAATGGACCCAGCCTTGTCTCCCAAGGAGAGCAATGCTTCAAACCTCACAAGGGTAGCTGATGTACCCACACTCAGGACAGTGGAGGTGATCATTTGCTGATGGGCAGGCAGCAAATCAGAAGTGTTCAGGTAACAGTGTACCCAGAAACCATGGTGCTCATGGTATAAGAGTTTAAAATATTCCAATTGTTAATCCCATGAAATGGTTCAAGATCAATTTTAATTTCAGAAAATAAGATTAATAATTACCTACATGGACATGTACAAAGAAGCCCAAAGCCACCAAAATATAATCTGTCACTTTTTCACTTATTTCTCCATTAACAGATATTTGCTATTTACTCATTCAATTTATTTTCCTCCAGCATTTTCCAGCAGATGCCAGTAATTTAGGAATGTTGTAGAAGAAAAATTTTAATTATAAAAGTCCTATAAAATATATTGTTTCCCCTTGTAAAATGGGAAATGACTGCATTATTCAATCTAGGGTAGAGAGAAGGATGTTAGTCCAGCACAGAGTACTGGTACTTTTCGTGAACACAGTTTGGAAGCTTGGTTTTAATCCAGATGTGACTTTAATATTGGAAGCTGCATGAGGTCATTAACCAAACCAAAAGCCTGTACATTTATTTTTTCCCACAGCTATGCTAGACAGGTTATGTCCACAGACTTTCCAAAATGGACTAGAGACAATCACATTGGAAGGAATTGCTTCTCATTTCTAAATTCATGCCTGCTGTCTAGAAAAAGCAAAGACTGTTGGTAGTCAGTCAAAGGAACTGACTCATTCTTTGAGACCACAGGATTTTAGGGGATGTAACAATTCCTCACAGACACTATGCTCATCTGCTTTATTAATGTGTGTTACTTGTGATTCTTAGGGTACTGTCCTTACAAGTAGCTCTGGGAAGAAATTTTATTAACATTTTCCAAAGACCTTGTGGAATCAAAGGGAGAGGGCTCCACGGGGCCTACCTGAAGCAGGGGTGGGGACAGGGAAGAGGAAGGATGGTCTTGCCTTCAGAAGCACTGCCAGCTGTCTCCTGAAGCTTGGGATCAATGGGAGAAATAAAACCCTCCTGTAAAGCAGTCTCATGATGAAAGGAAGTAGGACAGAAACTACTGGAGAAAACAGGAAAGGAAAAGAACTACTAAGTGATTTAGCAGTAATTTATTGAGAATGGAAAAGCAAATTATTAGTAATAAATTCTTTAAAAAAATGTCTTAGTATAGGGCCAGGATGAAAGGCAAACTTATTAGGAGCACAGAGTGTTTCTGACCCTTCTTGTTCAGCACCCATATGTTTTACTCATTTTATTGTATTTTTAAAGAGCCATTATTAACTAAAAACTATAGAATATGAAGAATGACTTCTGAGGCAAAGAGCTTTATTATCTGGGGTGACTGCATTACTAGCAATTACCTGGCACATAGTGGGCAGGTGCACAAATCCTCAGCCAGACCACTAGGATTCCATTCCCAGCCAGGTAGGTTTTGAGCATTTTCGTGACCTCTCCCTTTGTTTCATCAACATGGAGTTGTTGGGAAGATTATGTGGGTTATTACTTGAAAAAATATGAGACTACTATTGGTGTATTATAAATGTTATATTAAACTTGTCTTATTATTTATTCATTTGTAGAAGCACTAAATTGTGATAATAGCAAATGTTTATTGAGCACTTTTTGTGAGTCTGCTATTTTGCCAGGCGTTTTGTATCCATGTCTACTTGGCGACCTATTAGCTAGAATTATCATGGCCTCCCTTTTATAGGTGAGGAAATTTGGCAGCAAAACTCAGGCTTAAAACTCTTATCATGGTCCTTTACTATTTTTTAATATGAATTTTTAATTTCCTTCTCCAGGCATTTCAAACAGCTTCCTTCATCTTGCAGAGCAATTAACAAAATGAATGCACTTTAGAAGAAAAGGGCTAATGCAAGGAAAGAAGATTAAGACAGACTGTGCTTATTTAATTCAGCTCAAAAATTCACACCTTCATAAGCCATGACACAATTCCTATTGTATTTCACATTAGTGCCATTATGTTACTTGGTGACTAGAACATATAAATATTTTATAAAGACTCTTCTCTTTGTGCCATTTGGAAGATGGAGGGTATATATGCTAATGGAATTCTAAGGTCCTCTGATTTTTCTTTTAGAGTCAATTGTCAATTATCTATCTGCACTCAGTTATTGTAAGACTAAGAAAATTTTCATTCTGTATTTTCTTAACAGTATTACTTTTGTTTAGATGAAGCATTTTAGTGCTAACAGACTTATTCATAACATGGCTATATCATAATGTCACATTTTGTCATTGCCAAGGACAATACTGGCAGATTCTCAAAGTGCTCTTTTGTTGACCGGGTAGTTGCCACTATTTATTCTAACTCTGAATTATCACTGATAGTACATGAAAAGTTGAAAAGGATTTCAATTGAAGAAACATTCTCCTTATTAGAAAGATCTCTTCTAAGAAACACACAATCTCCCTGGCTCTGGTGATGTGTGATATAAGTGCTCTGCCACATATCCAAGTGCCTGTAGAAGGAGTTCATTTATAGACTACATGGAGATGAGTTTCTTTATAAGTGTGTATTGCCTTGATGGATGGCATGTTGGGAGGAGGCAACAGTGGGCAATGGAGAGGTTGCTGCTGAATTACTTCCTACAGAAAGTTTGCCTTCCTTCTGATGTTACTTTATCCCAGTGAAAGCCACTTCCATCAACTAGGCACTCAGAGAATATGAGTCAACTTTTAACAGTGACAATGAAAAATGATGCCTAGTAGAAGAGGGAGAGGGAGTGATTTGACTCCCCAGTAATGTCCAGCATCATACCATTTCCAGTAGTGTGTGTGTGTGTGTGTGTGTGTGTGTGTACACTTTATTGCTATGATTTGGATAGATTATGAGAGCTATCATGTAATCCAGCCATCCTACATTGAGTGGAATAATTGGGTGTTAACTGTAGGCAGGTGAGCCATGGCTGGAAGAGGTGGGTCACTGAGGTTAGATTCACCTTCCCTGTGGCCACTTCCCCTCTGCTTCATGGCTACCATGTACAGAGCAGCTTTCGTCCACCACACTCCTCTGCCATGACATGCTGCTTCCCTTGGCCAGAGCAATGGAATTGGCCAACCATGAACTGAACCTTTCAAACAATAAGCCAAAACACTTTTTGCCCTGTAAGTTGTTCTTTTCAGGTATTTTGACTAACGTGTATGTCATTGGCATTTCCTCAATTTTATGAGGAAATTTCTTTCCAGAGCATAGTAATTCTAAACATTATGTACACTCAAATGTGAAGCTGCAGTAGGTCCTCTTCTTTTTGGTTTTGTTTTGTTTTTTTCTTTTTTTGCTACACCCACCCAAACTCCAAGGGAGTTGATCCTTATTTCTATGCACTATAGCCGTATTTTGTATTCACATCAATCATTGCAATTATCACATATTTATCACATTATATATATGGATGCATATTTGTATATACACATGGGCCTGTGTGTGTGTGTGTGTGTGTGTGTGCTTATGTGTATGTGTGTGTTCATTAGACTGGAGGTTACCCAAGGGCAAGATCTTATTCATGTCTAAATCCCAAGTATATAGCACAGTTCCTGGTATGCAGTAGGACAGGAAGTCCTTGATAAACGATTGTAAACAAAAGCACTGGTAGGTCTCACATGAACTTGGGGGAAAAAATCACCTAACTTTAACTGCTTAAGTTTGCCTTTTCATTAAAAAAAAAAATCCTTTAAAAAAATAGAATAACTGAAAACATGTCTGATACAATAAATGTTTTTCTGGATATCATACTAGAACATACTTACAAAAATCTTCTACATTCTCTGAAGGACCATGCTGGGGTGTAAGGTTTAAAATATTGTGAATCCAACCCAGGAGGAATAAGAAGGGGAAAACTACCTTTGAGAACATTTTCCAGATGTGTATTTCTTAAAACAATGTCTCAGGTAACAATCAACAATTTAAGGAAGAGCTTTGTGAATTTAGTCAGAAAAAAAGAATCTTGATTTCTCCCTTTGGGCTATGACATTTTACAAATTAATTTAGAATCCTTTAAAACCAACAGAGCTAAGAGGAAATTGAGAACACTTGTACTAATCACTTGCAACTTCAATGTAGAAGGTAATATATCAAAAAGTTTACTACAATCAAAAAATTCAATTACTAAGGACTCCTAATTGGCTTTACTTAAAATAGCACAGAACTGCAACATCTTCCATTCCAAAGAAAAATAATCATATTTCCCCAAATACTGTGAAGGATGTGTTCAATACACGTCTTCTCTTTAAACATAAATTCCCAACATCTGCAGAACTCAGGAGCCCACAGTCTATAAATAGTCAAATATTTAAGCAAGAGTCTTAAATTTATTGATATCACCAAGCTTACTCAGCTATTTCTGTACTTGGATGTCTTATGTTTTTGTATGAATTTTAGAACAGGAGAAAGGATGTTACTTCAAAAAATCTATGAAGATTAATTTGATTTTTTCTTTCTCCTCTTTTTTAATTGATAGGAGGAAAAGTTTCAGTGTTCTATAACACAGTAGGGTGACTGCAGCTAACAATAATTTACTATACATTTAAATATAACTAGAGAAAAGGATTTTGAATTTTCCAGTACAAAGAAATCATTTTTTCTTCCTCTTAATAAATAATTCAATTATGAACTTTTAAAAATTTGAATGTAATTCTTTAGATTCATAGAATGCTAAAATTTTAAAGAAATTGATTCTCTAATCCAATTGTATTTAGACCCAGGGCAGTTATTCAAAGAAAACCAATTCTGCACCTTGGTGTTAATCCTGTTGGTTTATACCAAAGACCAGGATTGGGCAAATTTACTAGATGCCCTTCTGGATTCTGACATGATCTCAGACTTCCAGACTCCAGAACTGTGGGACAGTAAATCCCTTTGCTAAGAACCCCTATTTGTGGTACTTTATTGTGGCAGCACTTGCAAATTAGCACAATGCCTGAGAGAATATAGTCACCATTTGGAAACTTGATTATTGCTAACTCGTTCAAATTATACTACTTTGTATATAGTAGATTCCTTATTGAATAATCAAATTACGATCTCCTTCCTAATCCTAATTTAAATAAAAGAGAGCTAGTTTTCATCAAGTGTCTACTAATCAGACATGATTTATATATGTGAGTTCACTCACTGCTCATTGATCCTATGAGTCAGGTATTATTATTATCCCCATTTTTCAGAGGGGAAAGTTAAAGCATAGAAGTACTGAGCAGCTTGCAGAAGGTCAAGAGCACAACTGCTGTTGTAACCAGCAGACCCATCTTAAACCTGTAGACCAGACACCATTCGAGGCTGTTTCAGTGGAGGCTAAGTCAATCCATGTTCCACAATCCCTTTGACTTTAATTCTTACAACTGTAATAAAAGGCAACAGTGTGCTAAGATTTTCTTTTAAAAATAATACTAAACAATATTTATTAGTTAACATTTCCTTTCCCCTTCCCTTCCTTCTTTCCTTCTTTATAAATGTTCAATGTGAAAAACTCATAAATTAACATGAGATACAGTACAAATAAATTTTTTGTAAAATATGTAAATTTTTTGTAAAATTTTGTAAAATATGTAAGACCATATTTTTATGTGTTCATGCAAATACTTATTACATACCTACTCTTTGTCAGGCAAAATATCAAGCATGACATTTAACAATAATGAATAAGTTTCACCCAATATACTATGGAGATTACAATGTAGTTTTAGATGAGTTTCCTGACTCTAGGGAGAGATGGGAAAAACAATAAAATCTCTAACTGTCCTGCATGGAAAAGTGATTCCTGAACTTAACATTAGAGGTGAGGAATGAATCCATTCCAGTCTTTAAGTCATATTCTGGATCATGTGATTCTTCAATGATGATAATGCCAACAAGTTATTGCTTCTTTTAAAGCTCTTCCTCTTGACCTTGAACAATATCTTTATTTACTATTCAATACTCACCCTCCACTCTTCCTAATAGAAGCCTAATTTTGTTTAGGATGGCAGTGACTCTATACCTCAAATTCCCAGATGCCCCAGAAACCAGAAATACATAGTTTTGCCCAGCGACATATTTGCAGAAGTCTACTAGGGACTCCTAGAAATGTCTGTCCATTTGTTTACTCATCCATTCACTCATTTTAATATGGTGTTTCTCCTTCCCCCTTATTATTTCTCCTTTCTGTCTGGTACATGGACATGACGTTGGAGTTGAAACCTACAGATGATAAGTTTGATAAAAGCCATATTCTTAGTATGGTGAAGGGTGAAGTCAACTTAATCAAGACTTCAGTCTTATTTATTGAATGAAAGGGAAAATATATTTCATTGGTTCAGCAACTAAAGTTAGATTTCTCTTTTATGTAGCCTAATCCCATTTCCAACTGGAAAATGATAAGAAATCATCTCTCCCTTCAGAGAGTAGAACCAGGAATAAGAATTTTTCAGGATCTTCTGATGAAATAGCTGAATTTTCAAGTCATCAGCTACAGTGAACATCTCATAAACAAGGTCTTCTCAGTCAGAAAATTGATGCAATCAGCATACTATTATCTCACTCTGAAATATTCATAGACAGCCAGAATGCAAAGGTGGAAACCAAAACAAGTAATGAAAGCAACTCAGAGGAAAAAAGAGTCAGTGCAAGGAGCAAAGAAAATAAATTTTTAAAATACATTTGATATAGAGAGCTTAGAATAAAATATTTTAAAAAGTCACAAAAATGGAATAAGTACAAGAAACCACTGTAAAAGGGGTAATAGAGTAAAAAAGAACACTGAAAAGTGAAAAAAAAAGTTAATAGATATAAAAAAGGAATTCATTAAAATGGAAGAGCACAAATACATATGAAAGGCTCTTACTGAAAGAAATCTAAAAACAGTGACAGAAAATAGGAGAGAAACAATCATGAAATTACAAGATAATTCAAAGACTATCCAATTAACAGAAGTTGCATTAAAGAAAAATCAGAATCAGTGGAGAAGAAACACATTTCAAAGAAATAAAGCAAAAGGTGTCCCCAGACTTAAAGTCTTAGGTTTTCAGACTGAAAGCTAGCCAAGGCACAAAATTGTAAAAGGAAAGAAACCCACAGTGAGGCACATCATTTGGAATTTCAGAACACAGGGATAAAGGTAAGATGCTAAACAGCTTCCAGAGGGGAGAAAAAGAAACAGATTGGGTTAAAAGCATGACACTAGACTTTTATACAAGATACAGGAATTTTGAAAAAGTTGAGTCTCTAAAATTTTAAAGAAATCTCCAATTTAGAATTTTAACACCAACTATAGGTCATCTGTGAGGGACAAAATGTAAAAATAAAAACAAGAACAAAAAAAATGAGAATGAAAAGTTTTGTAAATTACCTCTTCCTTTCTTAAGAAGTAAGGAAGTATTCCACTAACTGGAGGGCATAACAAAGAAGAAGAGTTCGTGGAATGTAACTCAACAGAGACTCAAAGGGCATTCTGAGTCCCAGAAGGAGGCTTATCCAGTTTACCTGGAGAACAACCTGTCACTCACTTCAAGGGAAGAGGGTTAAGGAGGGATTCTGAAAGGTGGAAAATGAATTTAAAGGATTTTAAAATGTGTCTGTCTATACCAAATAGAAAATTATGGTTTGAGAATGAGATTGGGAAACCTTGCGTACATAGAAATTGTGACAAATGAGAAAGAAACATGCCCTTATTATCTCCAAGGAAAACAAAAAAATAAACACAAGCATTGTGTGCTATCTATAAGTGCTTTGCTCAATATTAGAGCCTTGCAAGAACATTAGCTCGTGAATGTTGAATGAAAACATGGTGCGAGACACAGGCATAGAACAAAGAGCATGATTAGAGCATGTGATCTTCATATTCCACACCAGGAAGAAAATATGCAATATAGTATAAAGTTTCAAAGAAGTTGTTTCTGGGAGGAGAATTTACAGATGGGTTAGGATGTCACAGGTAGCTGTCTTTTGGTTTTTTATCTTATTTGTGTGTTTTCTTTATGACAGAAGAGTCATAAACTTTGAGGTATAGTTTTATTTTGTAAAGTTTTATGTACTATTTTAATAAAAGGAAGTATTACATAAAATATTTGACTTTGGATTTACATTTTGAAAATTGATTTTGTAGTATTGTTTCATCTTGTAGAACTTTAAATAGATCAAGCATATTAGCTATTTTTTCTAGTTTTTTTTTAACTTCTGTGGATGTGTAAAGAATGATTTCTATACTTTTATAATTTGTTATTTTCCCTCTTAGGTCTTTGTCAAAATCTTGGTTCTATGACTTTCACTTATTCACTCATTCAGTCATTTAGTCTTTATTTAGTCAGTTGCTAGTCTATGTATCAAGGACATATCAGGGGACATAGAGACAAAACTCTGGTGACAACAAGTTTGTATATTGGGTGTGTTGGGATAGAATGATGATAGAATATTGGATGAGTCACTTTATCTATTTGACCCTTGACTTCCTCATCTGAAAAATGGGCACAGTATTATGTCCCATTATTTAAAACTTAGTTCTGAGGACTGGTGCAGATTAACTTTTTTTCGGGTAGACAAAGCATATCACAAAGCAGAACTTTAGTATACCAAAAATTCATTTTACAATCACTGCTAGCACTCACTATTAGGATGAGGACATCAATACCACAAAGTAACCACCGCATTCCTCTTTAGCATTAAAAGGTGGATTGTTTCTAGTCACTTGCTTTGTCTAAGTATTTCAGGGGTTTTTTGATGGTGCATTAGCAGAAGATGCACTCCACTTCTATTCCATTATTTCCTCTGCCTATGCAAAAAACAAAAATGAAATGAAACTATTACAAATCAAAATGCCGTCAACTGCTTATGAAGCAAAGAATGATTCTGCTAAACACAGATACTACATAATGCACCCTATTCTCTGCCCATCATATTGGATACAGACACTGTTTTGTAAATCTGCATACAAGTCTTTTTTTACACTTATAGGAAGGTCAAGAGGAGTAAGAATATAGCATTGTATTTATTAAACAATATAATGGAAATGAAAACACTCTAGGCATTTTGCAAAATACAAAGTGATTACCTGGTAACTCTACTGCCTGGTTTTATCACCATCACTTCCTGTCTTGGTAACAGAAGTCTCCAAATGGTGTTTAGTGCTCCTTCCTTCCTCCTTCTCTCATGAAGAAATGAACATGAATAATGCATTGAAAATACAAGCCATCTCATGACTCCCCTCTACCCCAAACTTTCACTGTTTTCCCCCAAAGACATATTCTTTGCAACAACGTACAGGAAGTATTTGTTGAATGAAAAAAAACTCAAGTTAACAATCACCAGTGAAACTTGGGTCACCCAAGTCTTGCAACTCATCAGGTTTTAAAATTGTCATAAATAACAATTAGAACATTGGAAAAAATTACACTACTGGGATCCAGAACATGTGGTATAAATATGAATTCTTTGGAAAGTTGGAAGTTAGAGGTCCTAGTGGTTTGTGTTCCTTATGTAGTAGAACTGGAGATTTCAATACCCTGGTAATTATGTTATCTAATTAAACACAGAAAAATAAAACAACACACAAGTTTGTATACTCCAAGCTCATAGTTATCATCTCCTTGATTTTATAAAATGTATTTAATAATTTCTGGAATAGCTTAAACTATTTTAACACAAACTAGTTACTTCCATTGATGTAGTCACTGATGCAGAGACACAGAGGAGACACTCAGAGGACTGATTTAATTCCAATGTCAGATTAGGAGCAGTGATAATCTCACTGTGAAAGTAGTAGACAAACTTGACCTCAAGTAATCCCTGAAATTTGGAATCCAATAAACTGTGAACTGATTAAGTGGCATCTTGGCACATAGATGGCACATGTTCAATGAATATTCACAGTAGTCTTTCAGACTGAATTCACATATGGTTCAACAAGTGGAGATTTCATGCTGCAGAGCATCAGGATAGTGTGGGATTTCTCTGATTGCTTTCTGATGATTTGGAAATTGATAATTCATGCACATATAACAACTTTCTATAGATCTAAATATGGATGAAGTGAAACACCGTGGCATTGCCAACTGAATTAATTACACCTAATGAATGAAATGTGCAAATATCTATAAGATTTTCATTATGGGCTACAATCTTTCTGCAGATTCCTTGGCAATAGAAGAAGAGACAAAATGCTATTATGGAGAGGTTTTCGTGCTGCTCCCAACACTCTCACCAGAAATCCTTCAGTTCTAGACCATTATATATTGTTTGTTCAGATAACTTCTATTGTAGATTGGTTGATTCCAGCTGACAGATGCTGTTATCAAAAAAACATGGAACACTTCAAAGATTTTTTCTTAATATCAGAGAAGTTTTCATTAGTAAAAGACCTTAGTTTAGTAAAACTTAGCATGTGTTTCCCAAATTTCATTTACTCACATAATCACTTTTAATAGTTCTACCAAATCTATTTTACTTATACTATTATGTTAGTTTTATTAAAGGAATTCATTAATCTTAAATATAATATTTTTTAAAGTTGTATATCACTACCAAATTGTAAATAGGCATCATTTATTATACAAAGGTAACATAAATATGAATATGATGAAATGATATTTTTTCCAATTTTAGACCTGAGTTGAGAACTATGATCTCTTTAGGAAAAGAATGATATACTATGTTTTCCTAAATTGTCAAAGACTGGCATGAAAAGAATACTGTCTCCTTTCTAAAATCCAAGTATTGAACTAGGATTAGAAAGAATCTAAATACCTTGTTATTGATATAATATTAGAAATGATTATTTATGTACCATCTAAGAGCCTCATAATACTTTTATCAAATTTTAGGAAACCATATTTTAAAGAAATGACTTTCATTTACTTATTTAACTACAACTCACTGTTCATACATTGAAACAATCCACTCATATACACCTTAAATGAAAGGTTTATGAAACAATATTTACTTTAATACATAAGTCACCCTGAAATTGTTTCTTTCATGAAAAATGCTGATCAGGACCCATGTAAATTATTTGCCAAATCAATCCTGGCATATCACCAACAGTTTGTAAAATATCAACTTGGAGCAACACGATAAAGTGTTGTCTCTATTTTAATATTTGGGATGTTAAAATAAGCCTGTTCAGCCCAATGGACATGTGAATTAGCAATCTTATAAGAAAATGAAAAATGAAGAGCTACATTAACTTTATTTTTATTTAATTGTGGTAAGAATACATGACCCAAGATGTAAACTTTTAAAAAAAAATCTAAGTTCACAGTACATTATTGTTGGTTGTAGGTTTAATGTTACACAGCAGATCTCTAGAGCTTGTACATATTTGTAGTTAAAACTTCATGACTGTTGATTAGCACTCCGCATGTCCCTTGCCCCTCTTTTGGTAACTGTTATTCTACTCCTACAGTTTATGAATTTGACTATTTTAGATACTTCATATAAGTGGAATCATGGAGCTTTTGTCTTCCTGGGACTGGCTTGTTTTACTTAGTAAACATCCTCTATATTCAGTCCTATATTTCAGAATCTCCTTTTTTAAAGGCTGCATAATATTTCACTGTATCACACTGACTTTAGAAATGTTCACATTATGCTTTTTATAATCCCTGTCCTGGTCTTCAAGGTAAGAAACTAGCAGATTTCTCTTCAGATCCATTGTACCAAGTCCACCCATAGAACATTTTAAAATCATGAGACATTAATAATGTTAATAAATCAATTCTGTGGGTAGTGTATGTGTTTATGTGCATGAAAAACTCTGGAATAAATAAAATATAATCTTTAAAAATATTTTAAAAATTGATATTTTTGTTTCAAGGCTTCTATAATATTTCAAATGCTGATGAGAACTTTTATTATCTCATGGGGTATGCATAACATTCAGTGAGGCAAAAATATTTTAAGCATCAAATATTCTCTAGGCCAATCATATTAGAAGATATACATTTCTCTCAATGTGCACTGGCAAATTATGTTGTTGGTTTTGTCATGTTTCCTATTTCTCCATGCCTCCGTGATACCCTCTGCTTTGGCTAATCACTCTTGATCATAACATAAATTTTCATCTTCATTCTTCACTCACAGTATTTACTTTACTGCTAGCTCATATTTAACTGTGAAAACACATCATCCTGCAAACAAATTTTTGCACACAAAACAGCCAAAAAATGCATACAATCCAAAATTCTATCAACTAGTGAATGGTTAAACAAAATATGGTATATAACGGAATTTAAAAAATGGAATTACTCATCACTGCTATTCTATGAATGGAGTACAAATGTAAAGAGAAAGGACACATATTGTATAAATGCATTTGTATGAAATGACCTAAACAGGAAAATCTGTCAAGACAGGAAGGAAATTAGTGGTTTCCTGGAGCTGAGTGTGGGAATGGAGATGAACTGTAAATGAGAACAATTAGGATCAAAAACTGTGGATATAATGACAGTGCTACTTGAAAATATATTAAAATTCATTGAATCAAAAATTTAAAATGGCAAATTTTGTAGAAAATTAATAATTCTTAGTAAAATCCCTTAAAAATTCCAGTTGGAGACCTAATTATCTATCCATCAAACTATTCTTCCTTCCCTTGATTTTTTTCTCTCATGTATTAATCTGAAGGTGATATTTCCCTGTCTTGGAAAAACATGCCACTTTGTTTTTATGTATCTTTGAAATTTTCATATGCCATTGCACACTTTCTTGTTAATATTTAATTGAGTATTTGTCTAGTATCTTTACTAGATTGCAAGCTTTTGAAGAGATAAACTACTCATCAATTCAAAGAATAATAATAATAGAAACAGCAAAAGACAGCAATAACAGAAGCTGAGGAATTACCACAAGTCCTTAATTTCCTTTTTTATCAGTCATAAAGGCAAGTGTACTTTGATGTTAGGAAGCAGCTGATGAGCCAAGTGTCTGTCATGGGAAAACAATGTTAAGAAACTATAATCTTAAAAGTAAGGAAAGAAATAAAAAACAAAGCAAGACATGTCTGTAATCTAGCACTGCAGGAAGCTGCTAGCTGTGTTTGGCACAACTTATTGAAACAATGAAAAGACCATTCATAGGGAATGACTCCAACTCTCAATGGAAATCGCTCCCCACTGCACTGGCCCTGTTCATTCTTCTCCACTTTCCACTTAAATGCAGATACAAAGAGGACTTTCCAAGTCCCTCTCTTATCTTGCCAGACCTCCCCTTCCCCCTTCTCTCTCTCACTTTGCTTATTTTCAATGTTGGCCTCATAGCTCTCAGTCTTAGTGTATGTCACCAGTAGGCTAGGATATTTGGAGCAAAAACAATGTTTGGTACATACATTCCATGAAGAAATTGAAATGCTATTCTGGATATTTGCTTGTGAAAAGCCACTGTGCCCTGTCACCAGGCATGACACAATAATTGATTGAGCAGGTGAAAATGAACCTGGCTAGAGTACATTAATGGGAGAGAGGGTACACCGAACTGGCTGCATCTTAAGTTACAGAAATGACAGAGATGATAAAGTGGGGGTATTGCTTTGGGATAAAGTAGAAGGCAGTGATCAATCCTTGGAAGTGCTTCCACTGAAAAGGGAATCCTTCACAGAGCAGGACATCGTGTATCCTACTTAAACCACAGTTAACCACATCTTTGAACCAATTCTCTTCAAGGAGAAATTTCCCAGACAATTCCCTAGGGATTCCTAATGCCTTCAGTACCTTCTCTGTAAATTTATTTCCATTTGCTGGAGAGAAGGGAAGGAAGTTAACATTTGTGACATATGTTTATTATTTTCATCTGTTATTTCATTTTTACAATGAATGTTTGAGTATAAAATATCCTTATTTTGCTGAAAAGACACTGTGAGTTAAAGAAACTAAAAATTAGATTGAAAAAAGAATATAGTAAGATTTACCAAGACTCAAACACTGGTGCCAAATCTGGACCTTTTGGATTTGCTGTTCTTGTTCTTTTCATTCTTTCATGCTGCCTGTCACTCAATTCAACACCTCCCAAATAGGAACTGCAGGAGGTTAATAGGAGACAAGCATCGTTTAGGGTTAGAAAAAAGTGGGCCCCTTTGTTTATAGTAAGATTCCTCCACAGATTTAGTATGTACAAGTATATTTTGAGTCTCTAAGAGTGGCCTATAGGAATAATGAAATCAAAATTCCATGCCACAGAGCTCTTAACCATCCAAACCTTGCCTGATCTTCAAATTATACTGAAAACATTTTAGAAACTCCTGTTGCTTCTGTTTTTATTTTGCAGAGTTTACATTGCCTAAAACATTATGAGCCTGCATTAATTTGGGAAATGAAAAATATTATTTATATGAATCAAGATAATGTGATGTGTGTTCCTATTAGAATGTGTTTATAAATACATGGAAAGAAAATAAGCACTAATTGAGGTTCTATATCTCTTATAATCATTATGTACAGGCAAAAAGAGAATATATTCATGTAATGTCTTGAGTATTATAATAATAAAGCAATTAACAGAGTTATATAAGGCTAGCACTATTCCAAGTACACAATATATATTAACTCATTTAATCTTCTTAACAATCCCTGAAACAGATATTAGTATCTCCATGTGACATATTAGGATCTGGGGCACAGTGAGTTAATTTACTTTGCAAGCTAGTGACTTGCACAAGAAAGAGTTGACAGAGCCTGGTACCAACTAGTTTTCTATTAAATTCTGTAATGTTTTTTACTCTGATTTAAATCTAGTTTGCAGAGGAGTCTCCAAGTCATTTTGGAGCATATCTATCATCTATGTAAAGACTAACCAGGGCTCCCAGTGTGTTATTTCTCCTTCAACTTTTCATTCCCATTTTCTCCTCCTTTTGTGCCTTTTTTAATGGGAAATCTGGAAGAAGTCTATATAGTTAATATTGAAAAAATTGTAGAGGAAAAATGCTATGAACTATAATTTAACAATATAGATGTAATATGAATTTAAAGGTATCTGCCTCCTGGTCATTCAGTCATACCTATTTTGGTGATCAACTACTAAGGACTGCTACAGAAAAAATCAGCCTGGGTTAGAAATTCTTTCTGCTTGAAATCAACATGCTTGGTGTTCACTGGGGAAGACAGATCTTTGAACACCTGAAGCTGGGTGTGTTCCACCAGTGGTGAGGTTAGTCTGATTCATGAACAGTTTAACTTCAAGTCTCCTTTGCTATGAAAGACATGTAGACATCTTTCTGGGGACTGGTCAGGTGGGCTTAAACTCAGCACTGGATTATAGCACAGCTACTCCCTGCCAGGTGACAGCTATACCTGAGTAAGTACTGTTTTTCTGCAAAGCTTTAACCATGCACAGATATGTGCTTAGGTTACAGGCAAAACACACACAAAATTTACTGCAAAATGAAAGAGAATCAAGATAATAGAAGCCACTATTACTATTATTAAAAATAAAAAGGAAGGGGAAAAATGGGCTAACCACTTACCCTAGATTCTGGAAAATACTAATTGATGATTTTTAAAAACAGTAAGACCAAATTCTTACATCATGCTGGCCATAAGCCATACACTGTAAGATGTTTATATGTTTTAACTTACTTTCTCCTGAAGACATTATGAAAATAATACTATTTTCATCTCCTTTTTACTCCTGAGGAAATGAAGGCACAGAAAAGAAAACCAGAGTGCCTGAGATTATAAAACACTTCTGTCCAGAGTGACTGGAAGACCCTTGACAAATGTCAGTTCATTCTCAATCAAATGTCTGATGTTTGCTGCTGAGTGCATTTGATGTTGCATGTGTATTAGCTCCTTGTTCTTCCCAATAATGCTATGGGGGAAATCTTGTCTCCATTATTGAAGAAAAGCTAATATCAGGTAACCAGCTATTGACTGAGTCTGGATGAAAACACAAGACTATTTGAATTGAAAACCATGTGCTGTCTTTGATGCTGATATTTTGGGGCAATTGTTTTGGACCTATCTTCTTTGGAAGTGCTGGTCATTATCTTATTTAGTTTGAATTCCTAGATCATGGAATAGAACCTACAGTGGAGTGTTTTCCTTACCCAAAATTGTGTCAATTTGAATCCGGATCAACCTAGTCTTCTTTTCTCTCATTAGTCAAGAAAAAAAAATCTACTTAATAAAAAAGGAAAATTATGTTGATGATCCTTTGTGGCCAAATTTTCTAAAGTACTTTTGAAAACAAGAGAAAAAAATGTATGAAAAGTACTAGGATCCCTTGCTAGTGAGATGTTTAATGGAATTGCTGCCCTTCTTTCTATTACTCCTTTCCCCTTTTAATCTGTTCCTCACATTAAATAGTTCTTACCTAAGTTTTCACATGAATGGTGCCCAGGCAGATGCAGGGCAAAATGCGGTTAGGGAAAGAAAATGACTGAAACTCAGAAGCAGAGACTGAAGATTGCTAAGAATAGCAAACTTCAGGTCTGCACACCACCCTGACCCCATCCTCTCGCACATCACACACCCAGTCCAATTTTCCCTTTCAGAGGAAATGAAGCAAAACATGTCAATAAGTCAAATGGTTTGTTCTAAGAGTTGTAAAACTAAAGCTCCTCTGAGAAGGTACACAAAATAAGCTCCTCTTTCAGGTAAGGGATGCTTATAAGCAAAACAACACCATTTTGAACCCTTGATGACTCCCTTCATATTGAATATTTGCATAGATGGTTCTTCACCAATGAGGCTATACACAGCTTGATTTGAAGGCAGAACAATCACTTCAAATGTGCAAAGTTCTGGCATTAGGTCCAAGATATTTCCCCTGAATTCCCTTAATTTTAAGTTTAAAAACAAACAGAACTCTTCAATTTTAAATAAACTTTCTGGACCAGAAAATGTTTTTCATTTTAAGTTACTCAATTACTATGTTCTAAAGGGCTCTGATTTTTTTACCTCTTGGGGAAAAATGTGTATTTTATATTGATACTCCATTCCTTTTCAAATTAACCTTTAAAATTTACATAAACCTGTAAAAAATGGACACATTCAAAGAAGAAATAAAAAATGTCAGTGTTCAGCTCCTCTACCATTTGTGTGTATTTTTTAAATGGAATCAATGTTTTGAACAGTTTTGAAACTCATTTACCTAAAAACATATATTCTGTATGTCTTTTTAACATAGTTGTATAGTTGCCAGTCTTGTGAGACTAACATGGTCAGATGGGAGAATTTATCAACATACATATAAGAAGGCTCTTGCCTGATCTGAATGGGTTCAAAATCAAGGCATGGCCAAGTGAGATGGTACTGAGTAAGTGAGGAACCAAGCTTGGATGGGGCAGTAGGCTGGGACCTGGAAGGGGCAGCGAGACAATCACATGGGTCCTGTTCCAGCCTTTCCAAGTTAAGATGGGAAATGCATGACCTGGTGAGCAAGAATCAGGCTAAGGAAGAGCACATTCCTGTGCCCTTACCAATGGCTCAAACTAGGCATTCTAAGCACTTTATGTCTATTAAATATGTGTTCTTCCAAGAAAAATGGTCTACAAAGTAGATCCAATTCAGGATTTTGTAGAGGAAACAGGCTCAAAATACCTTGCCTGAGATCATATAGCTAGCTACTGCAGGTATTACAGTCAGGACATTTTTCTTCCAAAGGAACAATATCTTCCCTTTCAGCCCAGAGTCAAGTTTCATTATTTGTCTAGTGCTCTTTTTCATAATGTCCCTTTTCTCCCTCTGTGCTTGCAGACATAGGTCAATACAAACCCATTCCCCAAGGAATTCTCACAGATCTTGGTATGAAAGAACCAGTATTCCTGTGAGCCCAGTGTATTCTAACTGGTAGATTTCATGACTTATGTTCTCAGAGTTTGTACATATGTATGTATATATGGAATACTTAAGTATGTGTAGGCATGAGTCTAGTACAAGTACACTTGGGTACATGCACATACAAAATTATATACCTCATTGATTTTAAAAACTATTGAACAGACATTTGATGGAAGGATATAGAATCTGTGACTACCAAATACTGAAATTTCCACAAGTTAGAAAGAGACTGGTGGTCAAAAGTTGCAGACACAACTTTTACATCTTTTAAGAGAAATATAAATGCATCACTAAAAATATCCAATGAATAATGCCTTAGTTTTGGAAATCAGAGTTTAAGCATGAAATTCCTCTCTATTTTCATTTCACTCCATTTTTGAAAGCCCAGGGTATATACCATTTCCAGGAATTCATCTGTCACTTTCAGAGATGTCTGAGAGCTCAAATTTTTCACTATAAACACATTAATTAGCATTTGTAAACATTTTGCTGAATGAGGAATTTTACTGACTATTTTGATTTATAGTGTACCAGTGTGACCACACCATAGAGAAATATCATTTTTAGTCACTGGTTTTTGTTTGCTCACATAACCAGGAGACACCATTTCCAACTAGTGATTTCAGGCCTTCTGAGGTTGTATCTCCACAGTCTGAGCAGAAGTGTCTACTGTCACATATTTTACGGCTGCACTTGGCAGATTTCCTCTAGTTTGCTCAATATTTTTCCCATTATCCTATTTGTTACCCAGTTGTGGCCTTCTCCTTGAACATGTCTGATGAGAACAATTTTGCAGTAATATACCCAATAAAATGTGTATTTTATGTGATTCAAAGAGAGTCTTCTTTTAAAACTGTAACAACATATCTCAAGCAGACATTCAGCATTGTGTAACAAACTTCCTGCATTTGCTTAATTTATTCCCTGCCCCCACAGCCTCTGGTAAGGCTATATTTTATTTCTCTTTCCTTAAAACATTCATTACTTTTCACTTCACCAATGCTGTCCCTCTCAACCTGCTTCATATTAACTAAGAAGAAGTCATAGTATCTCTTAACTTCCCATTATGAATGTACCAGTATCTACACCTACATTCTCTACTTTCCTCAGCATAGACTACAAAACCAACTCCTCTGCAACCAAAACCAGCCAACAGGGACCTCAACAGTTTAGTACCAAAGATATTGCAACACCTAGAAGAGTACCTAGTAGAAGCTCAGTAAATAGAGGTTCAATGAATGAATGGATGAAGTGCCAACACAGATATTTCTAGAGTTCACTTCTGTAGCACCTGTCTAGAAAAATCTTACAAAACTCAAATGATAAATAGTAGATCATGCTTACTCTTGACTCATTTCCTCAGTGCCTTTTATATTTTGTCTAACAATTAATGACACATTTATAGACCACATAAATAGAGCCAGCCACTGTCCATTCATCTCTATTACTCTTACAGAAGTGAACAACTTAAACGGGTTGAAACAGAGGCTTGAGGAGAGATCAAGTAAGTTGTTCAAGAGCAACTTGTTAGCGAGAGAGAGAGAGAGAGAGAGAGAGAGAGAGAGAGAGAAAGAGAGAGAGAGAGAGAGAATTCAAATCCATGTCTGACTGATTACATAGCCCATGCTCTCCACTTGGCTATGTTGCCAATGTTGCCAGTGACCTCTGAGACCCCCTCTCAAGTCCAAACCCAACTGGACTCCTAATCCAATTCTGCAGAGAACACAACTCGACTCCCAGTCCAATCAACAAGACCTGAAAATATCATGCTGTTAATTAATCCTGTATTTCTCCATCAGGCATGAATTCAGGGGGCCATGGAGATGGAGAGAGAGATATGAAGACTTTATATCCAACTATATTGGATCTTGCTTTCTGTGTTTCCATGCATGAATTTAAATCAGTCAGGTAATGGCAAGCTCTTTTAAGATCACAACAGGAGCAGATCGTGTTTTGGGGGATCTGGAAAACATGTAATTTGGAGCAATGGGGTTTATAAGAAAAGAGTTTTAAAAAATCACATATACAAATTTGGAATGGTCATTAACATTTAGAATGCAAACAGGATGGGGCCCTTATACTAGAAAGGGTCTGTAGCTTAAGCTTAAATTTACTTCAAGGTAATCCTATCTCTGACCATGACCTAGTCCTACTCTGGAGGCAGGTACATGATGGTTGAGAATCTTTGTTTTCTAGATGTTCAGCCTTGATTGAATCCCAGTTTGACTACTTCTAAGTATGTGATGCCAGGTAATGACTTGAACTTTATGAACATATATTCACATCCCTTCTCTTTTGCTAAATCTCCAATTACAACTAGTACATAAAAACTGTTGACCACCTGACTAATACATATTAAGTGCTGATGATAGTGCTCAGCATATGCTCATCAAAAAGCTCATCAAGGTGTCACTGGTACCATTACCACTTGATGCTGTCTTCTTGACAGCTTTGAGACCTCCCTCCTTGAGGCCCCTTTCTCTATTCATTTGACACCTGCCTAAAGGCCTGAGATAACCTGGCATTTGGGATTTGACTCCATGTGTTCACCACTGTAGATCTTAAACAATGAAACCTGGGTTCTAGTTTTCTTTTTTTTTTTTTAATTTATTTTTTTACGTTTACATAGGGTAATGATGTTTCTTTTTTTTCCCTTCCCCCCCACCCCTCCCACCCTTTTCCCTTTATACAGTCCTTCTTTCCTTCATTCTTACCGCTCTCCTTAGCCTAACTCTAAACCTAACCCTAAACCTAATGCTAACCCCTCCCACCCCCATTATATGTCCTCATCCGCTTATCAGCGAGATCATTCGTCCTTTATTTTTTTGAGATTGGCTTATCTCACTTAGCATGATATTCTCCAATTTCGACCATTTGCCTACAAATGCCATAATTTTATCATTCTTCATTGCGGAGTAATATTCCATTGTATAAATATGCCACAGTTTCTTTATCCATTCATCAACTGAAGGGCATCTAGGTTGGTTCCACAATCTGGCTATGGTGAATTGAGCAGCAATGAACATTGATGTGGCTGTATCTCTGTAGTATGCTGATTTTAAGTCCTTTGGGTATAGACCAAGGAGTGGGATAGCTGGGTCAAATGGTGTTTCCATTCCAAGCTTTCTGAGGAATCTCCACACTGCTTTCCAGAGTGGCTGCACTAATTTGCAACCCCACCAGCAATGTATGAGTGTTCCTTTTTCACCACATCCTCGCCAACACCTATTGTTGCTTGTGTTCTTGATAATCGCCATTCAAATTGGGGTGAGATGAAATCTTAGGGTAGTTTTGATTTGCATTTCCCTTATTACTAGGGATGTTGAACATTTTTCATATATCTGTTGATTACTAGTACAACTTCTTCTGTGAAGTGTCTGTTCATTTCCTTAGCCCATTTGTTGATTGGATTATTTGTATTCTTCGTATAGAGTTTTTTGAGTTCTTTATAGATTCTGGAAATTAGCGCTCTATCTGAGGTATGGTTGGCAAAAATATTCTCCCACTCTGTAGGCTCTCTCTTCACATTTCTGATAGTTTCCTTTGCTGAGAGAAAGCTTTTTAGTTTGAATCTATCCCAGTTGTTGATTCTTGCTTTTATTTCTTGTGCTATGGGAGTCCTGTTAAGGAAGTCTGATCCTAAGCCAACAAGTTGAAGATTTGTACCTACTTTTTCTTCTATAAGATGCAGGGTCTCTGGTCTGATTCCAAGGTCCTTGATCCATTTTGAGTTGAGTTTTGTGTAGGGTGAGAGATAGGGGTTTAATTTCATTCTATTGCATATGGTTTTCCAGTTTTCCCAGCACCATTTGTTGAAGAGGCTATCTTTTCTCCATTGCATATTTTTGGAACCTTTGTCTAGTATGAGAAAATGGTATTTATTTGGGTTTGTGTCCATGTCCTCTATTCTGTACCATTGATCTACCTGTCTATTTTGGTACCAATACCATGCCGTTTTTGTTACTATTGCTTTGTAGTAGAGTTGAAGATCTGGTATTGCAATACCCCCTGCTTCGCTCTTGCTACTGAGGATTGCTTTAGCTATTCTACGTTTTTTATTCTTCCAGATGAATTTCATAATTGCTTGCTCTATTTCTACAAGGTACATCATTGGGATTTTAATTGGAATTGCATTGAATTTGTATAGCACTTTAGGTAGTATAGCCATTTTGACAATATTAATTCTGCCTATCCAGGAACATGGGAGATCTTTCCATCTTCTAAGGTTTTCTTGAATTTCTTTCTTTAGTGTTCTGTAGTTCTCATTGTAGAGGTCTTTCACCTCTTTTGTGAGATTGATTCCCAAGTATTTTATTTTTTTTGATGCTATTGTGAATGGGGTAGTTTTCCTAATTTCTCTTTCTGAAGATTCATCACTTATGTATAAAAATGCATTGGATTTATGAGCATTGATCTTGTAACCTGCTACTTTACTGAATTCACTTATGAGTTCTAAAAGTTTTCTGGTGGAATTTCCAGGTTCCTCTAAATATATAATCATGTCATCAGCGAACAGGGATAGTTTGAGTTCTTCTTTTCCTATTCGTATCCCTTTAATTTCTTTGGTTTGTCTGATTGCTCTGGCTAGAGTCTCAAGGACGATGTTGAATAGAAGTGGTGAAAGAGGGCATCCCTGCCTTGTTCCAGTTTTTAGGGGGAACGCTTTCAGTTTTTCACCATTTAGAATGATATTAGCCATGGGCTTAGCGTAGATTGCCTTTATAATGTTTAGGAATGTTCCCACTACCCCAATTTTTTGTAGTGTTTTGAGCATGAAGGGGTGCTGTATTTTATCGAATGCTTTTTCTGCATCTATTGAAATAATCATGTGATTCTTAACTTTAAGTCTGTTGATATGGTGAATGACATTTATTGATTTCCGAATGTTGAACCAACCTTGCATCCCTGGGATAAAACCCACTTGATCGTGGTGCACTATCTTTTTAATATATATTTGTATGCGATTTGCTAAAATTTTGTTGAGAATTTTTACATCGATGTTCATTAAGGATATTGGTCTGAAATTTTCCTTCCTCGATGTGTCTCTGTCTGGTTTAGGTATCAGGGTGATATTGGCTTCATAGAACGAGTTTGGAAGGGTTCCCTCCTCTTCTATTTCATGGAATAGTTTGAGGAGTATTGGAATGAGCTCTTCTTTAAAGGTTTTGTAGAACTCGGCTGAGAACCCATCTGGTCCTGGACTTTTCTTTGTTGGTAGGCTTTTGATGACCTCTTCTATTTCATTGCTTGAAATTGGTTTATTTAGGTTGTGTATGTCCTCCTCGTTCAGTTTAGGTAATTCATATGTCTCTAGAAATTTGTTGATGTCTTCGAGGTTTTCTTTTTTGTTGAAGTATAGATTTTCGAAATAGCTTCTAATTATGTTTTGTATTTCACTCGTGTCTGTTGTGATGTTTCCTTGTTCATTCCGAATTTTAGTAATTTGAGTTTTCTCCCTCTTTCTCTTTGTTAGTGTGGCTAAGGGTTTATCAATTTTATTTATTTTTTCAAAGAACCAACTATTTATTTTGTTAATTTTTCCAATTGTTTCTTTTGTTTCGATTTCGTTGATTTTGGCTCTGATTTTAACTATTTCCTGTCTTCTACTACTTTTGGTATTGGTCTGCTCTTCTTTTTCTAGCGCTTTGAGCTGTAGTGTTAAGTCGTTTATTTGTTGATTTCTACTTCTTTTTTTGAATGCACCCCATGAAATAAATCTTCCTCTAAGTACTGCTTTCATAGTGTCCCAGAGATTTTGATATGATGTGTCTTTGTTCTCGTTTACTTCTAAGAATTTTTTTATTTCCCTCCTGATGTCTTCTGTTATCCATTCATCGTATAATAGTGTATTATTTAGTCTCCAAGTATTGGAGAAGTTTCTGTTTTTTATTCTGTCATTTATTTCTAATTTCAATCCATTATGATCTGATAGAGTACAAGGTAGTATCTCTATCTTCTTGTATTTGCTAACAGTAGCTTTGTGGCATAAAATATGGTCTATTTTAGAGAAGGATCCATGTGCTGTTGAGAAGAAAGTGTATTCGTTCTTTGTTGGATGGTATATTCTATATATGTCTGTTAAGTCTAAATTGCTGATTGTGTTGTTGAGGTCTATAGTTTCTTTATTCAATTTTTGTTTGGACGATCTATCCAGTGGTGAGAGAGGTGTGTTAAAATCGCCTAGTATGATTGTGTTGTGGTCTATTTGAATTCTGTAATTGAGAAGGATTTGTTTGACGTACGTGGATGAGCCAATGTTCGGGGCATAGATATTTATGATTGTTATATCTTGCTGATTTATGCTTCCCTTAAGCAGCATGTAATGTCCTTCTTTATCCCTTCTGACTAGTTTTGGTTTGAAGTCCACATTATCTGAGATGAGGATGGATACTCCAGCTTTTTTGCTGTGTCCGTGTGCATGGTATGTTTTCCCCATCCTTTCACCTTTAGTCTATGGGTGTCTCTTTCTATGAGGTGAGTCTCTTGCAGGCAGCATATTGTTGGATTTTTCTTTTTAATCCAATCTGCCAGTCTGTGTCTTTTGATTGATGAATTCAGGCCATTAACATTCAGGATTATTATTGTGATATGATTTGTATTCCCAGTCAATGGACTCATATTTGTTTTTGACATGATTTGGTTTCTCCTTTATTTGGCTATTCCTTTAGGCTAGCGCCTCCTGTTGCTGATTTGCATCGTTGTTTTTCATCTCTTCCTCATGGAATATTTTGCTGAGAATGTTCTGTAATGCTGGCTTTCTTTTTGTAAATTCCTTTAGCTTTTGTTTATCATGGAAGGATCTTATTTCATCGTCAAATTTGAAGGTAAGTTTTGCTGGGTATAAGATTCTTGGTTGGCATCCGTTTTCTTTCAGGGCTTGGTGTATGTTGTTCCAGGCCCTTCTGGCTTTTAGGGTCTGGATTGAAAAATCTGCTGATATTCTTATTGGTTTCCCTCTGAATGTAATTTGATTCTTTTCTCTCGTGGCCTTTAAAATTCTGTCTTTATTTTGTATGTTAGGTATTTTCATAATAATGTGCCTTGGTGTGGGTCTGTTGTAATTTTGTATGTTTGGAGTTCTATAAGCCTCTTGTACTTGGTTTTCCATTTCATTCTTCAGATTTGGGAAATTTTCTGATATTATTTCATTGAATAGTTTGTTCATTCCTTTGGTTTGTTTCTCTAAGCCTTCCTCAATCCCAATAATTCTTAAATTTGGCCTTTTCATGATATCCCATAATTCTTGTAGATTCTGTTCATGATTTCTTACCATCTTTTCTGTTTGGCCAACTTTGCTTTCAAGATTAAATAATTTGTCTTCAATGTCTGAGGTTCTGTCTTCCAGGTGCTCCATTCTATTGGTTATGCTTTCTATGGAGTTTTTAACTTGGTTTATTGTTTCCTTCATTTCAAGGATTTCAGTTTGGTTTTTTTTCAGTATCTCTAACTCTTTATTGAAATGATCTCTTGCTTCCCGTATTTGGTCTTTTAACTGTTGATTGGTGCGATCATTTAATGCCTGCATTTGCTCTTTCATCTCCTCCTTCAATGCCTGCATTTGCTCTTTCATCTCCTCATTTGCTTCCCTGATCGTTTTAATTACGTACATTCTGAACTCCCTTTCTGACATTTCTTCTGCTGTGCTGTCATTGGGTTTTATTGATGTAGTATCTAGGTTTGTTTGGGACATTTTCTTCCCTTGTTTTCTCATATTGGTCAGTTGTCAGTGGGACCCTGGGATATTGCAGTTTTCCGCTATTGGCTTATAGTGTCCCGGTAGATTTCCAGTGTATCACCTCCCAGCCTTCAGTAGCCTGATGTCTTGGAGGAATCTGATAAAGCAGCATATCCGAAGAAAACTGCCCGTAGCCCTCTACTGGTTCCACGATTTGGAACTGGCTCTGTGCTGAAATGCTCTCACTGTGGGCCTGCACCGTGCAGCTGGCCGTGTGGGAGGAGCTCACTGCCGGAGTGTGGAAGGCTACCTTGGGAAGACTCTAGCTGCCCTGCCCGGCTCCAATAAGCCACCTCTATCTGGGCCTGCCCCCCGGGCCGAGCTTTACCCAGTGGGCAGACTCACCCGTGGCTCTATTTCAGTCCGAGTCTCTCAATGCCTCCCCTTCTTAACTCCTGGGTTCTGGAGCGACAGGGGGTGCAGTCTCCCTCTAGGCCGCCATCTTGGATCGCCCCGAGAAGAGAGCCTGCAGCCGGAGTGGGCAGAGCCGCCTGAAGAGGTGTCTGGTTGCCCTGCCCTGATCCCAGAGGCTGTTTGCGGATCGAGGCTCTCCGTTGGTTCGGGGGCTTGTGGCTGGTTCTATGTAGAAAGTCTCTCACTGGGCGGTCAGCTCCGAGAGGCTAGCCTTGAACGGCACCTCCCACCGCAGGGGTCCAGACTACTTGGGGAAGTCTCTGGCTGCCCTGTCTGGACCCTGAATCTGCTTGCGTGCCAGAGTACGCTCGGTTCTAGTTTTTTGATGAACCAAAGCTTAGTTCCTGACCTTCCCCAGTTGGGGGCATCACATTGTGGTAAGCTACCCTGCTTTGCCACAATTTTCATTTGACCTGTGCAACAGCAAATTCCCTCACCCCATTTTCCTGGATATAAGTAATGAAACTAGAAAAGAACAACATAACAGAAAAATGTTCACAATATATTTTTAAGTAAATAAAGAGTCAGAGCAGAGTTTCTGTAATTATGGTTTATAAGATTACTGTTATTGAACTTTGCAAAAATTAGATAGTATAAATATGTAAATTTGCACCTCACCCAGAATATAATTATTAATCTATCACAGATGATGTAATTATGATGGTACCTATGGTACTGAATAGTGTTGATTTCTAACTATCGCACTCCCTGCCCGCAGAGAGACACGACACCTGGTTCTTTTCAGCTCTTTATTGCGCGCGTCTGCCATGGTTTCTCTCTCGCTTCTTCTTCCTTCTTTTGGGGGAAGTTACACCTCACTATATGCCCCCAAGCGACCAATCATCATACAGAGCATGAGGGGAGAGCGTGGACAGATACAGGCAGCATATACAGGCATGCAGTGATCAAGCAACGTCCATGAGGGGGCCTCAACCAATCACTGAAACTTCCTCAAGTGACATCAGTTGTTTGCGCACAAGCTAGCTACACTCAACCACACTGGCATCCTGCCAGGCGCCATCTTGGCCTTGCCACACCTAGGGCCAGGGGTCCGGCCGAAACCCCGACATCTAACAACTCAATTAACCTTCCTAGGTCTCAACTGACTTTAACATGAAGGGGTTGATGCTTACTAGTTCCAAAAATTATGTGTTAGTACAAATACCTGGTATATAAATGTATTATTCTCACCTAAATTTGGAATATATCCAATTAAGATATTTATTGTTGAATCTAGTGTGTAGGGGAGGAGGAGTTACTTAAGGAAAAAGAACAAGGTTTTACTTTGAAATTTACATTTTTCAAGTTACTCCACTATGCAGATACTTAAGGATTATTATTTGACCTTTCAAAATCCCTTCACCAGCAAAGTCATTTAAGACCATTCACATTATTTCTATAGAGGCATTTAAGAGTTGGATTTTTATTCCAGGGTATTGAAACTTCCTGGGAAGAAGAAATAAAGACTAGATCTGCTCACTCCATATGGTAGGCAGAAGGGCAGAACTTGGTTAATGAAGAAGAATGAAATTTTAACTTGAGCACAGATTAAAAATTAGTGATGGGAAGTACTGATAGTTGTTTCAGATAAAGGAAGTCTGAAAAGAGTTAATGAATCCATGTACTGACAGGTGTCTGGGAATTGACTGCATAGAGGTCAGAATGAGCAGCTATGGTGTGGAAACTGATATTAGGGCCTATTAAAGAGATGGAGTCCTGGACTGGGTAGACTTCCTATTTTAATTCTTCAGTGACTTCCCAGAAACTCCAAGCCTTTGCAATGGTCCAGTATGAAGAATTCTTGGCTAACCTTCCATTTTTCCTTCCTCTTTCCTGGCTGGCTCACCCTGCTCCTGCTACACTGGCCTGCCTATGTTCCTTGGGTAGACCAAGTGAACCTCTAGCCAAAGGCTCTTGTATTGAGTACATCTTTTGCCTGGAATCTGTAATTCCCAGATTCTACTGTCCCACACATTCATTTCTTTCAAGAATTTGCAGATATTTCAGTTCTTCAGAAAGGCTTTTCCTGACCACTTTGTAATAGAACCCTGTTTCTGTTCCCTTAAAATAGTTTGTGTTTGCCTTTATTTAATATTAGATTAGATATTACCATATATTAATTTATCTTTTTGTCTTTCTTCCTCAGTAGAATATAAATTTCACAAGGACAAGTACTTTACTACTGTGCTTAGAATAATGTATGGAACATAGGAGAGAAACATTCATTCAATAAATAATAAATAAGTAAATTCTACCAGATCTATTCTGTATCCTGTATATTTTTTTATTTATAGTTAGTATCTAAACATTTAGCAAATGAACTTGAAAGAACACAGGTTTTGTCTGTTTTGCTTGAGACTGCAACCCTACCATGAAGAACAGTGGCCAGCACTTTGGACTTGCTCAATAAATAACTTGAAATGTTGTTTACCATGAAATTGTGCCTCTACTCTACTTTCAAAAAAGAAAATAGATGACTGTTCCTTGATTACAGTAACAAGTAACCACTGGAACCAGTTTTAATCCCAATCCAATTCATCAAAGACAACCTTCCCTTAACAATTCTTCTTCAGAAAGCCTAAAACTCAACATGACCTCAGCAGCACTTTGTTCTAAATAACTGCATCCTAGAAGCACAGCTTTCACCTGCTTAACAAACAAAGCATTCAGCTTTTGGTTTCAGACATTGAGTAGTGGCCTCTCCTCTTTGGATGGAAAGATGATGGTACCTGGATATAATGGCAAATCACACAAATAATTTATTATAATTGTAGGTAGAGTGCTAAGCACATATAAATACTCACTCTTATCAACCACACACACAAAAATACAGATTGGGAGATACAATGACAACTCCAGTTTAAAAGATAAGGAATCCTAGGTTCAGAAGGTTACAGCTCTTACCAAGACAATAATGCTAGTTTTTATTAGAGCTGGGACTGAAATTGTTCTTTAACTAATTAGTTTGGTTCATTGTCTGTACTCTGAGCAGCTACACTCTATGGCCTCTCTATAAAAACCAAAATACACAATGGGTATAATTTAAGCAATAAGATTTGTCTTGATAATGAGTCTTCTGACAAATTAAATGCTTTTCAAAGACATGCCTCCAACAGCCTGAACAATGGGACTGAACTTGGAAGACAGAGGTCAAGGTGGGCCTCTGTGAGCAGATGACTTTGGAGCAAGCAGTGAGAGAGGTGAGGGGTTGGAGTTCAGCTTCCTGTGTTGAAGAAACAGTTTGATGAACAATTAGGACAACTGCTCAAGTGACATATAAGTACATATATTTGGAATTGAAACTTGACCTTGCAAAAATGCATCCACTGGGTCAATGGAAAGGCCATCAGGTGGTGACAACTCTCTACTACAAAGCTTATGCAGACAAGTAACAGAGGTGGAAAACATTTTGATTTATGGCTAAGTCCTTCAATTCTAAAAGTTGTTTGTAGTTGCACCTATATCTAATGACAAAGATGTGCCAGAAAACAAGTTGACTATCACCCAAGCTCTACATCTTTGGACTTTACAGTGATTGGTTCACTAATAAAAAGATAGAAGACCTGAGACCTGGATAATTATTTTATAAAACATAGGTTATGTTTAAAGATTATCTTATGAGTACAAATCATATTTTTATTTTCAGAAAACAGTTTTGAGACAAAAACACCTGCAACTTGCAGGCTTGCTGTGCTAATTTCAGGGGATGACCCTTGCAACACAGCTTTCACCTCTTTCTGCTATATGGGGTTCTACTACAGTTAAGTTTTCATATCTCTTGGACTCAGTTTCTTCATCTATGAAATGATCCATTTGGATGGGGGATTTCTGAAGACTCTTCCATTCTTCAGAGTCTTGACAAGTCAGAACTTATATTATGTGGATTACTGACATATCTTCCATTATTTTCTCCTCTTCCTCAATTTTGACCTATTATTATAACTACACTTACCAATACCTCTATACAGAATTAGAAGCAAAAAATTCAAATTCAAAAAAGACTTTAAAATTTTTAGGCATATTCTGTAGAAAAAGGTTATATTACATATTACTTTCATTTATCTAAGTTCATTTTATCATATTTGGGAATATTTACCTTCTGCAGTCATAATGAATGCCATTTGGATCAGTGCCACTACAAAAATATCAAAACTAATCTACATTCCTTCACTTACTCCCTTGGGCAGGTTATTACTCTCCTAAACCCCCGGTTTACCCATCTGCAAAACAGAAGCAACACCTGCAATCTGCATGCTTGCTGCGGTAATTTCAGGGAATGGTCCTTGCAGCACAGCTCTCACCTAATTCTGCTGCACAGAGCTCCACCACACTTAAGTTTTAGTCCCTCTCTTCCACTTAGTTCTTGATAACTTATCCAACTGTGTTCCTTCTTGCCTTGTACTTCCTGATAAAGGTTGGACTATGTGTTTTCTGCTGATAGTCATAGATCAAGACTTAAAACCCAAACGAGGCTGTGTTATACTCTAAATCAATTCTGGATACACTTACTTCAAAATCCAGCTGAAAGTCCAATCATCTTACTACATTTGTCCACGCTCCCATCAACCTACGCCATTCATCTCAGACCATTTCATAAATAAATCTTCCTTCTGGATTCAAATCTCACCTTTTCACAGTAGCACCTTGTGTCAAATTTCCTTTTTTCTCCAAAATCCTCAACACTTTTCTGTCCCTCTGCTTCCAACCATCCCACCTATCACCCAAAGACAAACCAAATAATCCCTGGGCTTGGTCTGAAAATGGATATTTATATAAACATTCTCCATTTTTGCCTCAGAGCATAACAGAATTTTGTGTAATTTATAACATATGGACATTATAATATTCTTTATGCTGTGTCAGATTGATACAGTATGACCAAAAGTGTTTTACTAATAGATTGTGTTCAAGAGAGTCTTGTAGACAGCCATTAAGAGAACTGATACAATTTCCCCTTTCACCAAATTACTGGAATTTGTTATGTTGAAATGTCTAGGCAATTTATTTTATTTATTTTAATTTTTTTATTGAAAACAAATGGGGTACATGTTGTTTCTCTGTTTGTACATGGCATAAAGGCATACCATTTGTGTAATCATAAATTTATATAGGGTAATGTTGTTTGATTCATTCTGTTATTTTTCCCTTTCCCCCACCCCTCCCACCCCTCTTTTCCCTCTATACAGTCCTTCCTTCCTTCATTCTTGCCCCCCTCCCTAACCCTAACTCTAACCCTAACACTAACCCCTCCCACTCCCCATTATGTGTCATCATCCACTTATTAGTGAGATCATTTGTCCTTTGCTTTTTTGAGATTGGCTTATCTCACTTAGCATGATATTCTCCAATTTCATCCATTTGCCTGCAAATGCCATAATTTTATCATTCTTTATGGCTGGGTAATATTCCATTTTATATATATACCACAGTTTCTTTATCCATTCATCAATTGAAGGACATCTAGGTTGGTTCCACAATCTGGCTATTGTGAACTGAGCAGCTATGAACATTGATGTGGCTGAATCTCTGTAATATGCTGATTTTAACTCCTTTGGGTATAGGCCAAGGAGTGGGATAGCTGGGTCAAATGGTGGTTCCATTCCAAGTTTTCTAAGGAATCTCCACACTGCTTTCCAGAGTGGCTGCACTAATTTGCAGCCCCACCAGCAATGTATGAGTATACCTTTCTCCCCACATCCTTGCCAACATCTGTTGTTGCTTGTATTCTTGATAATCACCATTCTAATTGGGGTGAGATGGAATCTTAGGGTGGTTTTGATTTGCATTTCTCTTATTACTAGAGATGTTGAACATTTTTCCATATGTTTGTTGATTGCTTGTAGATCTTCTGTGAAGTGTCTGTTCATTTCCTTAGCCCATTTGTCGATTGGATTATTTACATTCTTGGTGTAGAATTTTTTGAGTTCCTTATAGATTCTGGAGATTAGTGCTCTATCTGAAGTATGATTGGTAAAGATTTTCTCCCACTCTGTAGGCTCTTTCTTTGCATTGCTGATTGTTTCCTTTGCTGAGAGAACGCTTTTTAGTTTGAATCTATCCCAGTTATTGATTCTTGTTTTTATTTCTTGTGCTATGGGAGTCCTGTTGAGGAAGTCTGGTCCTAAACCAACATGTTGAAGCTCTGGACCTACTTTTTCTTCTATAAGATGCAAGGTCTCTGGTCTGATTCCGAGGTCCTTAATCCATTTTGAGTTTAGTTATGTCTAGGCAATTTAAACTGTAAGATAATACAGGGAGGTTGTTGTCCTCAATTTGAATTTAAGTTTTACGATGCACTAGCTGAGTAAGCTTTGATCAGGTTATAGAGTCTATAGGTCTAAGTTTTCTCATACCTAAATTGAGAGAGCATACTTTAGAGGACTATGATGAAGATCAAATATGTGATACTATAGGTTAACATCCTCCACTATTAACATGTCTGTACTATACTATACACTGTTATGCTATACTTTATCCTAACACTTGCCTAGTATATATGAAATCCTCAATAAAGTAAGATATTAATATTATTTATAGACATCTCATTTTATGGACCAAAATTAGAATTATGGATTTCAAGTAGCAGTATAAAATCACATGACTAATAAGAAGTGAAACTATGACCAGAATTCAAGCAAAACAACTCCAGATCCTCCAGGGTTGATCTCTGAGAACACTAAATCCTCTTCTTCCAATTGTCCTCTTTAGGAATTAATGTTCTTGAAATACAAGAAACTATAAAAGGCCCTTAAAAAAATGTCAAATGGTAAAAGTATTCCCTTAATTCCATTAGTACATGTGGCAAAAGATAGTATGTTTACATTATCTAAAATCTCTATGCTTTACTTTGACCTTAAATATTACAGTTTAGAGAGACTTTTCTAATACTCCAACCACATCAATTCTGTTATCTCATTACATCTTAGGGAAGCAGGATGTTAGAAAAATTAAACAAATACTTTGCTTTATGAATTTCAACTAAACTAACTCATATGGAAATAACACTCCCAGCCAGTGATCTCTTGCTTCTTGATTCCCAGTGAGCATCATGGACTAGACATATAGTCACTGCTGCTTTCCAGGTGGTCCAACTTATGGACAGAATAAGTAGCTCCATGCTTCTGTCAGTAGCATGGAAGAGCTAAAAGTTTGTTTCTAAAAATTCAAATTTCTGCATGTGGTTACTAGTACCTTGCATAAATCTCTTAGGGAAGTTTGTATTACAGTAGTACAAAGACCAGATAAATAAAGTCAGCTGCATAATTGCCAAAGCAGATCTTATGTGTATGCTAAAAAAGATGTAGATTATCAGTTATTTCTGTTATTTTATAGAAGACAATTACCAATGCAAGTGATTTTTTCCCCAAGTCTTTCATTAATATATTCTTTAAAACTTTTGTTTTTTACTTAGATTGATAGAAGGATGATTTTTCTTCATTCAGTAACTACTTCAACAAATTTAATACATATTTGGATGAAGAGTAGATATTTCCATAGCCCATTTTCACATATAGAGATAATGAAATGGCTTTGCCATTAAAATTTTGATTCAGTTTCTCCCTGGAACGTGTTAACAGAAACCACTTTTGCTTTTATAGCTGGGAAAGAGGCAATTTGTTGTTATGAGAGTTTAGGCAGATTCCAAACTGTAATAATTCTGGAGTTTCTCAAACTGAGTAGAGAGAGGCCATGAATTCAGAATACTGACCACTAGCATTGTGTATTGCTCTTAAAACTTTGCTCAAATTAACACTATTATTTGTATGCACATTAACCTGGTATAAGAGTAATTTTCTTAAAAAGAATACTTATTGAAGTTTAAGAATATTACCCAATAATAAAGCTACTAGATGACATATGCTTAATTGTTACTGGAACTCTTGTGTAAATTTTGAGAAACTAAATCACAAAGATGTCTGAAATAGCAGACCCAAATGCCAAATTCTAGAATTGAGGAAAAGGACATTTCTCTACTCTAATGAAATACAGTGACTATTTCCCTGAGGAACGATGAATTAATTCACTGTCAAAGAGGAGGATTGGTCTAACAGTCATACTGCATACTTGTTCCAAAGTAGACCATTGATACCTATTTCATGAGAAAGGATATGTGTTATATAAATCATCAAACTTTAATTACCCAGTAGACTCATAGAATTTATGAAATGGAAAGTTCCATGGAGATTATCAAGTCCAGTTTTAGACAACTAAAGAAGTAAAATGTCATATCCAAGTTTGGAAGCAAGAGAGTAGCAGATGATGCTTAAGAATCTACCTCAACTATTATTTTGTTTTCTCAAGTGAAATGATGTCACCTGCTAAGTGTAAATCTTTTAGGTTATACATATATGACTTGGGTATATGTGTAGCATTATGTATTTATGAATATCATACACAGACTGGAGAAGGAGGACACAGGGAATCCAAAACTCCAATCCCCAGTCTTCTGCAAAGAACGGGAACTCAGCACTCAACGATAAGCAATTACAAACATTTCAGATTTTTTCATTACCCATTTATTTTGAGGCACATTTATTCTAAACATATTAAAAGCAAGATAATAACTGCATTTTGTAAATATTGCATTTTGTATGCCCTTCATAACATAATATATATTGCCTATATAATAATACAAAAAATGAAAATCAACATTCTGAGTGATGTCTATACTGTAAAACAATTGCAAGGTGACATAAAATGTTTCAATCATTTGGGAAAATCATTCAAATTCATCCTCATTAGTCTTTAACCAAGTCTAACTAACAAAGAGATGCTTTACTAGGACACTTGAGCAGACAGAAATAAGAAAGGTAGGAGAAACCATTGTCTCTTCAACTCAGATATGTAAAATGGTGGGAAAGAAACTCTTATGTGAAAATAAATCTGAATGAAATGAGCACAGATATTTGTTTTTCTTAATAAAGTTTGGGAAAATCTATGAAAATGATATTTTGATCTTAAATATCATTTCTCCTTTTCATTAATTAAAATCAGGCTGCAAATTTATAGTATACTTATAAACTATATGCAAGGAGATACATTCATCTATTCATTTACTTTTAATTTCCAGCAAGTAAAGAGTGCAGTCAACTTAAATCTTGTTTTGAAGGTTGTTTGACTCTCAAATTCACTTTGAGATAAATCATATACAGACTTCAGGATGGAGAGGCACTATTGCTTTTTGCTTCTGCCAACTTTTACCTGTTAAGGATAATTCCTCCTTAATGTGGTTATCAACACTTTACTAATACTTCCTGAAAAACTCTAGAAATCACATATGGATTTATATTGAAGTTTATGAGAGAGCAGATTGTCTCCATAGTATTAATACAGTGTTATTCTGGAAAACTCTTAATGTTATAAAATACAAATTACGAGAAAGAAACTGTACACACAAACCAGTATAGCTTTTAATATAAGTAATAAGTAAAGGGAACAATAAATACTTTCATAAAGGTTAGCAGCCCTTGGAGGAAGGAAACACAAATTCCCATTTGAGAGAGGAAATATTTGTGCTTCTGAACACACATACACACACACACACACACACAAAAAAAAAAAAAAAATACCAGAGGAGGTGTCAGCACAAAATCCAGAGTAAATACCCTCAACATAAGAAGACAAAGAATGACCATATAAACTCCATGAAATGAGGCACAAATCCCTCAACAGAGCTAGGAATTCTGACACCGTTCCATGCAGCTGGCATTTTCAGAGAAAATAAAAACCAGTGCACTAAAATGGGACATCCCAATCACACTCACCAGGTAAAATAACACACACTATGAAACAAAGAACCCGAACCAAGCTACTGGTTTCATGAGGATGGAAAAGACAAGTCAGTTTTAAAGAGCAGTGACCATTTCCAGAAATTAGAATTTGTCCTCTTCTTAGAACTACAAAGCAAATGTTTCCCTGTGAGAGGGAAATGCATTTTGCAAATTTCCTTTAAAATTACTCTAACAAACTCTGCTTTCCACCATCCCCTCCCCCTCCTTTCCATGAGTTACAAATGTAGGTTTCAGGTAATCTACATCAGAGTGACACACTTACTTTAATTTGATGTTTGCTGTTTGTAAAACAATCTTGTTTATGCCACATTGTGGCAGCCATTCTCTAGAAGGCTGGATAAGTTGACAGGTATAAATACACTGGTAATGTGCTTTGTTCAAGTTTAAAATTTGAAGAATGAAGAATATTGCAACATAAAACGTAACTACATCAAACATCATTTCACAATGCTTTTAAAAATTACACTGCCAACTTTACAGAAACTAGTGGTTGAATACAAATGTACTCTCAAATGTGTTCCGAGTAGGAAGAAAACAACTCCAAATTTACTCAGTGAAACATTCAGCTCAGGAAAAGATACAGGCAAGTACACACTTATTTTTTAAAGAGAGAGATGACTATTAAGAACAAGAGAATGAGCCTCTAATGAATATAAAGAGCAACATATGAAAAACAATTGGCTATCTGGCATCTATGTCAAAGTCTGTCATATAAATTGGAGATTCTTTTTCCCTTATACTTTCTGTTAGAATGTAAAATGGGTAATAGTACAAACAGTTCTAGAGACAACCTTATAAAAACCTTGTCATTGTTAGGTTCCAATCTTAAACCATAAGAAACAGTAAATGCATATCATTTTCATTTGATGAATGTATTTACATAGCAAGAAGCAAGTGCACCTTGCCACATAGTCAAAATCTGCTGACACAATAAAAGGGGGTGTTAGACATAAAAATCTAACATTAATATGGACTGAATGATCTCATATAAGCAGACATATCCATTATAAATCATTAATTTCCTGAGTATTGGTTCTAACATTTTGATTCCTGGTGCTTCTCATAGTTTTAATGTTCTTTTGCTGTGCAAACATTACTGCAACTTGAAAAAAGTTTATCAGTTTTCCCTATGTTGAAAAACCTGCCTATCTTCCTGTCCACCCCAGAGTCACATTCCTCTGATCTCATTTTCAGGTGCCTCTTAACATTCACTTAGATAAATTTTTACTGCAAAACAGATGTTGGCACTAATGACACATTAACTAACTCAGGCTGACTCCTTACTCCCTGGCAAGTGAGCAAGATCAAGACTCAAAGGCGGTTTCAAAGGTTCATGACGATAAAGCGGACCACCGTCAGGGATTGGTTAACGACAGTTCCACCAACGTGATCAGCTGGTGCTTGCCATATAGTCCAATGGGACTCTTGCCTGCGTGAACCCCCCTGCCGTGCTGACCTTTAAACTGATTGGTTCCCACCTAGCCCCCACCCTACATAAAAGCTGTGCGATTTCCTCAATAAATGAGTTCCTGCTGTGACAGGTCTCCCTGACACGTCTGATTGTCCTCCACCCGGAGGGCTGGGAGCGGGCGGTCAGTCGGCCTTACCTATCCCGGTATGACCTTGTTGGGGAGTGTCCCCTTCCCTTGTTGCTGGTCGAGAAGGGCAAGGGGGCTTAAGACCCCAACAAACAAATTTTAGAAGTCACTAAAAAGCACCCCCTTACCTTCTAAACCTGCTTCAATGAGCCCACCTGTTCCAATAATTTAACAAAAAGCACAATGATAATCAGAACTGCTATCATTTCAAGCCATTCCAAGTTCACAGTCAGCTAGGTCATAGTCGGACCAAAATCACTGAGAAGTAAGTGCTCCTCTGCCTGGCTGTCTTTGTAAAGTCATTAAACTACATTAAGAAGGCTACTGCAGGAGATGGGAGGAGGAGAGCGTGAGAGAGGAAGAGAGAGAAAGAGAGGTTGAGAGAGAGAGGAGAGAGAGAGGAGGGAGATGGGCAGGCTGAGAGAAAGGGCATAAGTGAGAGAAAAACGCATCCATCCTGTTTGCTGGAGCCAAGGCCAGAAGTGGTAGCCTATAAAGTCAGGCCTGTCAAAATTATCAGCTTCCTCCTTATCACTCTAACAGAGAGAGAAGCCATGCATGGAGTAAAGTGCAGATAACCCTAGTGAAGCCAGAATTAAGGGCAGGTAGTTAATGTAGAAATAGGAAATTGGGTCAATTCGAGAAAATGAAGCCATGAAGCCATCTGCCTCTGGAAGTTGGAGATTGTTCCTGGAAGAATGGAATGACAAGGAGCTCCAGAGCCCATTGATTACCAAATTTACCTGCCTTTATCAAGGACTACAAGCTTGGAGCTGCTAATTAATGCCCCCTGGGCCCTTATCTGCCTGAATCAACCTGGCCCTCTGCCTGTCCATGGTTTCTCACTTAATGCAAAATGCAAAACCAGGCCTAGTCACATAGGCAGGAAGGAGAGATAAGGGGGGAGAGAACTGGAGAACAAAAGAGAATTTAACCTATAAAAGATGTAGGGTGCCCTCACTTCTTGGGACTTTAGAACATCAGCCATGGCCCCCTTCTTCCTGCCGGGAGAAGTCTGTATTATTACCTTTAAATAAAACTTGCTTAATATGCTTGCCTTGGAGTGCTTCTCTAGTGTTCAATCTTCAACATTAGAAGGAGCAGAACTCATCACCGGTAAATGGCGGTATCAGATTTGGAGGTCCCACCGAGATTTATGCCAAGGTAAGTAAGCTTCTCTCCACGCACCCCACATCTGTTTGAGGTGCATCTTTCTGTTATTTTTGGAGGGCAAAATGGGCACCTGTCGGCTACTTAAATGCAGTTAGTGCAGCTGCCATTCTTAAGACTCTGGTGAGAGGTTTCCCAGCCCAGGCAAGTTTCCAATCACCTGCTTTGTAGACATGTTGGACTGTGCTGAAGCTGTTTCCTACTTTTCTGTCCAGGCCCGGAGGGCAATTGCCGTGAGTACACAGTGTCCCTAGTCCTGATCTGCCCAGGATGCATGGAGGTGGAGGAAGGGTTGGAGCAACTGCGGGGTTCTCAGCCCGGGATACTCTCGGGTGAACCCCAAAGGTTTCTTCTCCAGACTCCCCCTCCCAACAGCCCTAAGGGGTATCCTGGGTGATCAGTAGACAATGGCACTGAGGGAAAGTGCCAATTACCTTTGCCTCCGTATGGACCGAACAGTGCACAACACTCCCGCACATCCACTCCCTCCTGGATGTCCCCTTCCCTTGCTGGTCAGACATTAGGAATTCAAGCTGTAGGGTTAAGGCCTGGGATGATTAGTATGAAAATGCCCAGGTTCCCTTTGTTCACATAGTTAGCCTTCACTAGTCTAGACACTAGAGTCTCCCCCTTACTATTCCTGTGCTTAAATGTGCTCACGGTGTTCTCTTTAAACTGCAAGAGGGATGCATTTAAAAACCCCTCCCATGAGACCCTCCAAGCAAAGGGCGTTATATGCCTAACAACCAATAGGTGTCCCCTCACCCTCCAGAGATTCCTTTAGTCTACAGGGCAAGAAGATTGGCAAAAGGCACACTTTTTACTTTTGTCATCATTTTTCATAATTAGGAGTTTATAGTGGCAGGAGGAAAGCAGTAATGCCCTTACGTCTGAATCCTCCCAGGGTCTCTAGCACAGGGCAAACTAGGACCCTAGTACTTTGTCAAAGAAGGCCAGAAATAACTTTGGCAAAGCCAGGTAGTGAGAGATGGGTTTTTCTGGACCGTAAGGAAGCTCAAAGTTAGGGAGATGTCCCTAATACTTCTAACTCAAAAGGGAACTTCTCTCTCAACAGTTTTGCCAGGTTCACCACTAGCCTGCATATTGCTAAATTGCAAATGATCAAGAAAAGTGCCTTTCATATGTTACCATGCTTGACATCAATAATTTCTACCATGAGAGGTGAAAAGCCTTGAGGTATCACCCACTAAGGGAGGAAAATTGAGGGAAACCTCCCAACTTAAGACAGACAAAAATAAATTTAAGGAGGCTTTTGGAGGATCCTAATAAATATTGAGATGTTTCAAAACTTATGTCAGGTATTTGACTTCACCTGGAAAATTATGCTATTAACCATCTAGAGCACAGGCAGTTCCCAGAAACCATCCTAATTGGAATTCGAATAATGAGTAGGATGCCTTAAAAAAACTAGTATGCAGCCTTCAGGAAAGTCCTGCTATTTTCATGGAGAGACTAGGAAAGCAATAAGAAAACACACCACTCTGAATCCTGAATCCATAAAGGGCCACCTACTTTTAAAGTATAAATTTATCATTTAGTCAGCCCCAAATGTTTAGAGGAAATTACAAAATTGGCACGTGGCCCTGATCAATCCTCAGATGATCTTCTCCAGCTTGCATCTTCTGTTTTTAATAGACATCAAAAAGAAAGAAAAGGGAACATATAGGCAAGGAAAAGGACTTATTAAAGATCATTCAAACTGATAGAAACTTTTAATGCCTTGCAATAGTCCATGCAATTTGCCCATTTTAGGAGTTAAAAAGCAAACTGCCTAGTCCAAAACCTTAGAATAATGAAGCAGTAATTTCCCCCACCCTGTAGTTCTTAATCCATACACTTTTATCTTGGATTCCAACTGCTGCTTGGTTTACTAAGTTAGACTTAAAAGATGGCTTTTCCTGTTTATGCTAGACTCTGAATAGCAATTTCTGTTTGCCTTTGAGGAACCAGATACTGTATCTCAACTAACCTAGACAGTATTGCCTCAGGATTTAGATGGCCCTCACCTGTTCTGGACAAACCTTAGCTAAGGACTTAACAAAATTCAGAGATAAAACATTCTGTGATTGTTCTCCAGTAAGTAAAGTATATCCTTTATGTGCCCCCACCCAGGAGGAATATCAAAAGGCCACTGCAGAACTCCTAAACTTCTTAGCTAATAGGAATTAAAAGATCTCAAAAAATAAAGCTTAATTACATCATCAACAGGTTTAATACTACAGGAAATAGCCACTATGGACAATATTCTGCCCCAGGAAGGGGCCTTACTTCAAGCTCCTGTCCTCAGCTTACCTATGAAGCAAGATTTAACCTGTTTGTCACAAAGGGGGAAAATAAATCCTGGATAAGCAGCCACAGGCAGCCCAGTAACCAATGGTATATCTCAGTGAGGAGCTTAGCATAGTAGCTTCATTCTCAAAAGTAATAGAAAATAAGGTCTCATAATTTTCTTTGACATCCAACCTGTCCTGATGAGATGGCTAAAATGCCCTAGGCACAAGGTTTCTGTTAAAACCTGTTAGATCCTTCCAGATCTCAGTCAAGGCTTACATTGAAATGTACATAAAAGAAGCCTAAAGGCTCAGTAGGAGACCGGTCTCAAACCCAAGGAAAAAAAAGGTAAAAAAGAGCCTTACCTAAACTCCAGCAAAAGTAAATTTTATGGTGCTTTACTGAAGTAATTAACGGCCGTATTATTTTTGCAGCACTCTTGTTTTTTTTTAATTCTCTATTTTTTTGAGCTCATGATTTTTTTGATCAGTTCTATTTTTTATTCAACTAAAGTTTTTGAATATCTGTTACATTGCAATGGAGATTCACCTATAAAGTTACAAGGCCTTTGATTTGTGTTATTTGTATGTTGTGCTGTCTGATGTCATGTTTTGTCTGTATCAAAACTGAGTGCTCCTAAAATTAAAATTTAAAAATGGATCCAGATACTCTTAATTCACGTGATTTAAAAAGGTTCAATTCAAATTGGGTAAACTAATAAAAGTAAAATGTCTTTGAAAATAACTCGCAAGTCTCTAGGTGGTCAAGCTAATAAAATATTGATGTTAATAAAATGTCTAATATCAGTTGTTTCTAGGACCTTTCTTCAACAGGAAAGAGACAGAAAATACTGATCAGGACACTAATCTGATATCTTGGTTTTTACAGAATAAGTGAATTAGAGTTAACATGTATGGGATTACTCAAATGTGTTTGTAAAGACATCTGATTAATTTATAAAGTTAAAATGTTAATTGTTAAATAACATTGAGTACTTTTAACTCCTTAAATTACATGGGGTAACATACTTAAACTTTATTGGTGTTTTCAAAGGTTGGTAAATAAAAAGGTTTACAATTACTTTGTGTCCTCACTAAACTAAAAACAAGGTTACTAAGAGTTATGTCCTAACAAGTACAATTCTATATATAAAGGGTCCCAAAAGTTTCAACTGTGTTTCAATTAGAGTACTATAAACAACAAAATATTTAATCTTATGAAAATAGAGCAATTTATCTAAATTCAGAAATTTCATAAGAGTTGTTTCAGAATGTAAACAAAAAGGGGTCAACAAATAGGAAAGAGAAAATAAAAGGTTCTGGGTATGGAAATATATTTAGTAAAAGGGAAAAGGAAATGTTTCTGGGTAAGAAAGTGCTTGTGTGATGAAATACATGAGGGTCTAAGTAAGAGCTAAGAAAGTCTGTGTGTAAGTAAAGGGCACGTTTCAACAAGTTTGTGTGTAACTAAGTTGGTTGTATGTATATGAGACAGTTAAAGCTATTTAAGGTTTTTCCTAAGGTGAAATACTAATGTTCTGATATAAACCAAAGGTTAATCTATATGGTAAAATGACAAGGATTTGAAACACTAATTTACTCTTAACTTTGTGTCTATTAAGTTTTATTCTTTAGAACAATTAGTCTTAAAAATTGGGGTTTATACAATTATGGTTAAACAACTGTTAAAGTATTGTACTATGTTACAGAGTCTACATTTTTCTTTAAAAACTAAATTTGGTAAGATAAAAGTGTCAAGGTAATTGTGAAATGGTCACTAGTTATATATTAAATGTGTTCATATTTTCCAGGTATACAAGTTTTTAAAGCAGGGAATTTATCAAGCTCTGCTATTTTCCAGATTAAACTTGTCTGTAATGGTAATCTTAAACTTATAAAGAGTAAATTTTACTGGAGATTTATTTCTATCATTTAGTGTTCTATTATAGGACCTGTTATCAATAGGGTATATGTAAAATTGGTTACTTTTTACACTGAGATAAAGAATTTCAAATATAAATGTATTTATAAAAGTTAGAGCCTGACTTGTTTAAAGGTTAATTTTGTGAAACATGAAGGTATTTTGCCACTTTATCACACAAAAGGAGAGTTAAAAGCTCTCTCAGCCTTTCTTTGATTCATGTTTTAGATACAATGTTAAATTGTGTTAATTATAAAGTTTATATGGACTCAGGAAACAGTATATGTAGACTACTTAATGATATTTAAGGAAGAAGCAAAGATCAACATCAGAATTAGAACACTTAAGATCTGTAAAGAGCCACGCCTTACCTGAGATAAGACTCTGCCTCCCACCTTACTGCATGTTAGAGTGACTCCAAAATAAGTCAGACTTCAGCTTATTTATAGTTATAGTCAAAAGATTGATTCTTGTTGAAAAGTAGTGTGATCTCAAATAGGGGATATAATGTGGTTCTCAGTCAAAATTCAAGATAGCTATTAAACAAGCAGAATATATTTTTACTCTTGCTAATTTCATTTTGTAAAACTGTTACCTGTTAATGTTTTGCAGAAGTAGCTGCTTCAAGAACACACAACCTAGGTAACTTGTGATAATAAGCCATCACCTAACAGATAGTGGTAACAGATACCAGAACAGATAGTGGTAACTTCCAGTACTAATGCAGACTCCAGTTAGATAAAAGGGTAAATAACTGTAAAGTTATGGACATTGAAGTTAAAGCCCAGTACTCTTACTTTATGACTGATGAGACTGGCTTGCTGGATGATTAAGATCAAACTTAGAGATTGGAATTAAATACAGAAGGCAAGATAGACCACTATTTGGAACTTTTGCCCTCAGTCAGCCTGAACCCATGAACAAGAGAACTTCTCTAAGGAGCTTTGCAACTCTGGGTCACACAACCTCCTGATCAAGGAGATTGTTGAGACTAGAGGATGAAAAATCACTCAGTGCATTTGCTTCAGAGGAGGGTCATGGAAAAAGGGAGACATCTCTTAATGCTTCCAAAGGAAGTCACCTCATCAAGGAGACCCTGCCTAATCAATGGCACTGGTGGAGCTAAGAAGCTGCTCCTAAGTTCTCTACGAGTGGTCCCTGTGGGAACTCAGCTGACTCTTTAACAAGACAGGAACCAGGTCAATTTGACCAACTTGATCTTAGACACCCAGCAAAACAGTTAAAACCAAAATATAACCATTCTTGGGCATTTAAAAGAAATAATAGTTAAATGTAACTTAAGATGTACACTTGTATTAGTCCACTAGAATAAAGACTGGAAGTTACAAATGAAAGAAAGTTTCTTCAGCAAATGTGCCTGATAACTATCAAGAGAAACTGCCAGAGTCAGAAGTTTTTAGTCAGTTTAAGGCCTGCAGACCTTCCTAAGCTACACAGGTAGACTTAACCTATGTTTGCTCGTATGATTATCTAGCCCTTAGTAACAGAAGTATAGAGCTCTCTACTAAACACAGGTTATACCAATAAAGGGATATTTTACAAAAATCAGATGACATTAAGTAGCTTAACTGTATTTTCTGGGGACATCTATGACATTAAGAGTTAAATGTTGTGTTTACATTTCTGATAACCTGGACAATGTTAAAGTCCCCAAATAAAGGCCTTGTCCTCTCCAGCCTTTGCTAGGCCTAGTTATGGGAACAATTTCTCAGTTCTTCCACAGCCTGATGAGAGATTGACTTCTGTCATTTTCATGATACTCAGTGGCATATTCCAGATGCTGCAACATTTACTTTGTACTAATCTCATTTCAGTACTCATGTCTTTTTGTTCTTCTATCATAGAAGCACCCACCCCCAGATGACTTTACAACCTGCTCTTTCCTGACCCGACTTCTACCTTGGACCTTGTAGCTTAAATTTATATTCTCTCCTAAGTTATAGAAGTTATCATTTCAGGAGAGTTATATTGAAATAATGTCACAAATTAGAAATAAACAAATTAGAGAATTGACATAAATACTAAACTAGATTTTAGAATGTCAATAGATTCTTCCTATATTGATTTTTGGTTGGGTTTTTAGATTATAATATCTTAAACATTTTTTGACATCCTACCATGTGCTGTTAGATGTCTTTTACCGCTATACATACATTTTAGAATTCTAATGGCCAGTTCTTTCTTTCAGAGGGAAATACATGAAATATCTCTTTTTCTATTTCTATTTATCTCTCCTGATAATGTTAAAAGATTTCAAGTAGTAGTTTATAACAGTACTTAACCATTGAATTACTAATTTTATAGTAATATAATTGAACACTTTGTTATAGAAATACTAAACAAAAAAGTAACAGTAATATAATATATATCAGTGTTATCAGTATTGATGATGATGATGATGATGATGATGATGATGATGATGATGATTATCATTATTTGTAGTGTTGGAGATTGAACCCAGGGTCCTGTCCATATGAGGCAAGCATTCTATCAACTGTACTATATCCCCTAGCCCTATCAGTAATATTAATTTGAAAAAAAAGACTGAGTTACATTTCCTGTTCAATACTTTCCTCTTAATTCCTTTCTTTACTTCCTTAAACTCTTATTTAGTTGGTAGGTCCTATCTCTAACTATTTGTTTATTCCTCTTTCTTTGTCTTTTTAAAAATTATTTATTTCTTGACTCAGTATTTCTTTACAGAAAACCTTTGTGTAGCCATATGTGCTTTGTATAGTTAGACTCCTTAGTTGTTGTGTGCAGCTTTCATTCACCAAAAATGCCCCATAAGATTTATTCTTGTCTTTCTGGGATGGAGCTGAATGCATGTAATCATTTCTCTTTTGTTGTTTGGCACACAAGTTGGAAGCATTTTATAGTTTTTGTGACACTAACACACCCTAGTTACAAAGTAGTCCAAAAAACCCAGATATATGTCTTTATCCTCAAGAGATGTTTCTTGTAAATGAAGAAATCATGTGAACACATTGAAAACATAAGTAATTACATTTAAATGTCTTAAAATTCAAGATTTTTACAAGTACTCCAAATCCCAGATGGCTAAAATATTTCTCCAAGGTTATTTTGGTTAAGAAATCAGTGTGTTAGATGTAATACTATTTGTGTAATAATCAATTCAAGTTAAGGGGCAACATTTTTGAGATATCTTTATCATCTCCCCTACCTAATACTTAACCCATGAGAAGATGCAGGTCATGAATAGCTGAATTTGGGTTTGAATGTATATTGCAAAAATTCAGAACCCACTGTGTCCTATACTAATGCTAAATATTATGATGATTTCTGTCAAATTTAATGCTTATTACTTGTATCATGCTCTGTCCTTCCTAGAATGTCCCTGAAGGAAATGGTGAAGTATGTGAAAATTTCTGGCAATCCAGGAACGATGGTAATCTCTTTGCAGACAGCCCATTCTTATGCTGTTTATTGACTTGAAATTACAGTATTTCATGTGTATTTTACTGTTTTTTATCATAAGGCAAAATGTCATCCTGAGAAACAGGAAAATCAAGCTGTTTTGGACCATGATATTTCTGAGAGTGAAATGAAATGTGTGGTTTCAACCCTTCATGTAAGAACTATCAAAGTAAAGAGCTTGCTTGGTACTCCTCCTTCCTCAACTGACTCAAAGGCAAGGCGTATACCTTGTAATACTTTTTTTCCAACCCCATTGTTTACATATTATCTCCCATATTCTCATAATGATGACAGTGATCCTAGAAAGGAATATAAACTCCCTCCTAGTTCACAATAGCAAATAAGTCTAGCACCAAGAGAGACATGTGCAGGATTGAGAGTTGTGGAAGTTGGTAAGAGAAATCAGTTGTCAGATATGCTATTGGGGAAGGAAAAATTAGAACGAAAACCAAATGAATAGTGGTGAATCTGAAGGTGTGAAGAGAAAAATGGAAAGTGTTCTTTAAAGAAGAGAAATATAAATACCTTTATTGAATAGAGATTGAAGACAGAGGGTGTAATGCACACAACAAAAATAGTGAAGTTAAAATAGCAGGAACTGTAGACTTGATTCTTCTGAAGTACTGGAAATTCATTTTAATTAAGAAGTGAAAGAAAACATAATTCTCACTTCTTTTAAATTCATGGAGTATTTATGTAGTTCTGATGTGGATAGGTATGTGAGCGGAATATGGAATCAGTGAAGATCTTTCCAAGTGTGGCATTTAAACTGAGAAGTATAGAAGGGAAGGAGCCAGTCACATAAATGTTTAGGGGGGGAAATATTCTTGACAGAGAGAACATTCTTCTAGTATTGGTCTCCTGAGATTCTGTAGTGAATGGGAACAGGGTGTCAGATTACAAGACCACAATCATTTTTATGATTATAAGGTATAGAAATATAGGCAAATTTATGCCTATACATATTACTTAAATAAATTTCTTTCTATTAATACTTTTAATAATCATTTTATGTTATCACTAATGAATTACAGACTAAAAAGTATGAAGTTGGCCAAAGTTATATACCAGTGCCCATTTTTTTAAAGAATGGAGGGTTTCACTGTGGTATATTTATATACTCATATACATATACTTAGTTTGAGAATGTCACTCCCAAAGTATGGCTGTACCGTTCCCTTCTCTTTCTGTCCATTCCTCTACCTTCCCACTTATGGTCTTCCTTCCACTGTTATAATGTACATTTCCCCATATTACATGTTTCCTTCTGAGTGTTCCTTAATTTGTTTAACATAATGCTGACCAGTTCTATCATTTTTCCTGAACATGACATAATTTTTGTGGCTAAATAAGAATCCATTTTGTGTATGTGGCCTATATTTTTTCAGTGTATAATGGGGAGTTGGTATAGCTGGGCCATATGATATCTCTATTTTTACTTTTATGAGTAACCTCCATCCTGATTCCAATAGTAGATTTAATAATATGTGTCCTCACCAACAATGTAGAGGAATTCCTATTTCCCACATCATCCTCATCAGTGTTCATTACTTATACTATTGAATGCTTCTTTTCCAAATGTTGTAAAATGCACTTTGAAATAAATTTTGATTTGCATGTTCCTGATAGTTAAATAAAATGAATATACTTCTTCCTTCGTGAACTATCTGCTCATGTCATTGCTTAAATTGAATCCTTTAGCGCTTTAATTATTTAGTATAATAATAATCTGTCACAGAGTAACTGGCAAGAAATGTCTCCATGCTTTGCACTTTCTCCATACTCTGGTAGTTGTTTTCTTTACTCTTCTGAAGATTTTATTTTGATGCACTCCAACTTGCTATTATTTCCACGGTTCTTATATTCCTCTTTATATAGTGTTAGTCCATGCCTATATGTTGAGGTGTTTCCCTGACATATTCTGCAAGTGGTTGTAATGTTTCTATGCTTTTATCTAGGTTTTCTATCCCCTTGGTGATATACTTGGACAGCAATAGAGATGTAGTTACATTCTTCTGCATGTGGATATCCAGTTTACCCATTGCCATTTTTTAAAATTTTTCTTGTTTATTAGACTTGCACATAATAGTTGGATTCATATTGATACTGTCATTCAGTGGGTTCTTCTCTGTATCTTCTGTCAATTCTGTTTTGTGGTTGTGTTTTAATGCCAGCATCATGCTGTTTTCCTGACTCTGGCTCTGTGTTATGCTTTGAAATTTGATATTGTGATGCCTTTTACATTGCTCTTATGTCTCAGGTTTCCTTTGTCTATTTTTGGTCTGTTTTTCATCCATGTGAATTTCAGGATAATTTTTCTAGTTGCATGAAGAATATCATTGGAGGATTTATAGGGACTGCATAAAATCAGTGAGCCACCTTGTGATGTGGATATTTTCCCAATACTAAGTCAGTCTTTTCATGAATAATAGAGGTCTCTCTATGGTCTTGTATCTTCTACAATTTTGTCATTTCACATTTTGCTTGAATATTTATATCACCTTCATGGTTTGGTTTATTTCTTTTTAAAACTTTCCTTCTATTGTCAGAGTAGTTGTTACCCTTATTTTGTCCTTGTTGGGGTTGTTTTTATCATATAGATATTTATATTTTAAGTTGATTTTGTTCTCAGCTACTTTACAAAATTCTTTTATACCTTATTCCATCTTACCTTTTTCAGCTGGAGCCGTTCAGGTCTTCTAGCAGAGAATCAGATAATCTGTAAATAGCGATCAATTGAGTTGTTACTTTGTATTTCCTTCCCTTGTGTAATTGCTCTGACTAAAATTTCAAGTGATATTTTGTATAGAAGTGGTGAGCATGTTCATCTTTTCCTTGTTTCTGATTTTAGAGGGAATGCTTGCAATTTTTTTACCATTCAATATGCCCTTGGCTTCGGATTTGGCATACAGTTTCCCACAGTCCCTCTTTTCTTAAGATTTTTCTCTTGAAGGTCTGTTGAATTTTGTCAAAGGCTTTTTTGTACATCTAATGAGATGATCATGAGGTTTTTATCTTTGATTCTCCTTGTGGTATAGTGCATTTATTGATTTGCATGTGTTGAAACATCCTTGCTTTTTTGGAATTAAACCAATTTTATGTTGATTTATGATCATTTAAATGTGTTGTTGAAATTGTTTTCAAACATTTCTTGAGGTATTTTGTAACTGTGTTCCCGGAAATATTACTAAATAAGTTTCTTTTTGTATTCTTATATGTTTTTTCCTATAAGGTTCATATTGATTTCAAAGTATGTGTTTGCCAGTTTCCTCCCTTCCCTCTCCAATGTAATTTTTTGAGGTTCATCAGTGTTACCTTTTCTTTGATTATCTGGGAAATTTCAAACATGAATATGTCTGGTTCTGGTCTTCTGTTTTTGGAAGGCTTTTCATTACTGCTTCACTATATTGGAAAACTATCAGTCTGTTCAGATTTCTTTTATACTCTTGATTCAATTTTTGTAGGGTCATATGTGTCTAGAAATTTATTCATCACTTCTTCATTTTCTAATTTTTATAATGTAAGTAATTCTGATAGTCCTGTGAATTTCCCATTTATTGGCATGAACTTTCCAAAAGAGTCCTTAATATGGTCCTCTGGATTTCAGAAAGGTGTCTGTTATAAGATATACTTTTTTGTCTGGAAATTTACCCATTTATATCTTCTCTCTTTTTATTTTGGTTAGTGTGATTCTGGCTTTATCTGTCTTGTTTATCTTTTTAAAGAACCAACTCTTTGTTTTATTAATCTTTTTAATTTTTCATTCATTTCTAATTCATTAATTTTGGCACTATACTTATCATTTGTTTTTTCTACTGCATTTAGAATGATATTTTTTTCCCTAAAACCTGGAGATTCATGTGTCGTGTATCTAGTTGAGATCCCTCTGATCTTTTAGTTATGTGGCCACATTTATAATAAACTTCTACCTTAGAGCTGCTTTTAGTGTATACCACAGATTGTGGGATGTTTCTTTTTTTAATTGATTCTAAAGACTTTTGAGTAATTCCACTAAATTTTTTAATGACACATTGATAATGTGAAAGTGTATTGCTCATTCTGCAAGAGACTGTACTGTCTCTCTTTATTTCATGGTGTGCTGTTGAAATATTATTTTATTATGATCAGATAATATGCAAGAAATGAATTTGATTGCATTTTGTATTTGCTAAGAATAACCTTTGTGGCCTAATACAGAGTCTGTTTTAGAGAAAATTCAATGGAAAGAATTCTACTCTTCTCTGTAGAAATATTCTATAGACATGTTAATTTCATTTGATGAAAGGTACAGGTGAACTTAGTAGGAACTGTTGATTTTTTTTTTTGTCTGAATGACATAGATATGGTTGAGAGTGGTATATTGAAGTGACCAACACTGATTCACAGAGGCCCATCTGTCCCTTTACTTTGAGCAAGTTTTGTTTTATGAAATTGGAGCCACTAATATTCATGGCCTAAATATTTTGAATCATTAAAATTTCTTGTTGGATTATTCCTTTTACATTTCATAGGTAGTGATTTTCCTTGTAATTTCTGGCTTATGGTGTTTTAGCAAATATGAGAAGAGCTACTGCTGCTTGCACTTGGCTTCTATTTGTATGAAATGGAAATACCATTTTCCGTCCTTTTATTCTGTGAGACCTTTTGAATGTGATGGTTGTTTCCTGCATACAACATATAGCTGGGTCTTGACTTTTTTCATTTCATGTTTCAATTAATGTCTTTTATGAAAAAGGAACTTCATTTTCATCCAGTATAAATGATAGAGGTATGTATTTCTCCATTTTGTTTTATTCTTTTTAACAATTGAATTCAATCATAATTAATAATTGCTTATGTACTGTAGCAAGATTTATTAATTCACATGCTCTATGTCTGATTTTTACTTTCTTTTATATGTAGGATTGTTTTGAATGCATTCAGGCCTGCTGCCTTAGTGGCCATGAATTGTTTTAAATTACTCTTATGCAAATGATTTACAGGTGATAATTTTGTACCTTGCTAGTTTGCTGCATTTGTTCCTGAGATCCAGAATGTTTTCTTGGGGCTCCTAAAGAGAGAATCATGTCATCAAACAGTGCTAGCTAGAATAAGCACTTCTTTTTCTGTATGTATCCTGTTTCTATGTCCATATTCTTTCTCTCCTTTGCCTAAGAACTCTGACTAGAGTAACAAGGACTATGTTGGCAGAAGTGGTGAAAGAGGGCTTCTCTGTCTTATTCCAGTTTTTAGAAGGAACACTTTCAATTATTCTTCATTTAAAAGGGTGTTGGCCGTGTTTTGAACTTTAAAAGGGTGAGTTATGTTTTCTCTCTACCTCATGTTTTGGGAGTTTGAACCTTTATTTTGTTAAATGCCATTCCTGAAAAATTGAGGTAATCATGTGATTTTTGTCTTTATGTTTAGATGGGGTGATTCATATCTCTTGACCCAAACAATCATCCTCAGAATGAAACACACTTGGTCATAGTGTGCTATGAATTTAATGTGATTTAAAAGTATTTTGCTAAAAAATTTTGCATTTATGTTCATCAGGATTAATAACTTGATGATTTAGTTCTTTGATGGAATTTCTTCTCATTTGGAAGCAGGGAGACCCCTGCATTATAAAATAAGTTTGGAAGAATACACACACATAGTTTGCTGCATGGGTTCACAAGTTCTAGAATTTTTCAGGTGCATTTTTTGGGTCTTCTAAATAGAGAATCAAGATATTGGCAAAGATAGCTAGGTTTATCTCTTATTTTATGTGCATGAACCCTTTTCCTTTCTAATATTTTTCTAATAGTTCTGACTAGAGCAATGAGCCCCATGTTGTACAGAAGTGGTAAAAGAGGGCATCCCTGTTTTCTTGCAACTTTTGGAGGAATGCTTTCAGTTTTCTTCTTTTAGATTGAAGTAGGCTTAGAGAACATAGCTTTTAAAATGTTGAGGCATGTTTTTACTTCCCCTTGTTTTTCTTGTGTTTTGAACCTTTATTTAGTCAAATGCTTTCCCTGCATCTACTGAGATAATCATGTGTGTCTTTTTATTATGAGTATCGATATGGTGAATCCCATCAATGGAACCAACCATTCATCCTTGGACAAGGAACACACTTTTTCATTATACCCTATCACTTCAGTGAGTTTTTGTGTGTGATGCACTAGCATTTATTAAGAACTTTTGCATTTATTTTTTTTTATAAAATTTTATTATTGAAATGATGGGTTCATCAGGGGTATGGTCTAAAATTTTCTTTCTTTGATGGGTCTTCTCCTTTTGGAATCAGGGTGATGCCAGCTTCATAAAATGAGTTTGGAAGGATCCCATCCTTTTCTTTTCCATAGAATATCTTGGAAAGGATTCCTATTACCTCTTCATTGAAGGTGTGGTTGAATTCAGCTGAGATTCCATTGGGTCCTGGGCTTTTCTTGGATGGAAGGCATTTCTAGTATCTTGAACTTGGTTCTTTGAACTTGATCTCTGTAAATTTTCTCTGTCTTCCCTGCTCAATTTGGGTAGGAAATCTTTCTCTAGAAATGTGCCAATATCTTCCTGATTTTCTCTTTGATTGGATTAGAAGATTTCCAAACAGTTTCTGGTTATCCAGAGTTTTTGATCTTTTCCATGGTGACATTTCCCTTTAAATCCCATATTGTAGACAAGGGAGTCTTTTTCCTTCTTTCCCTGTTTACGAAGGCCACGGGTTTGTCAATTGGATTGTTTTTTTTTTTTTGTTTTTTTCAAGGAACCTAATTCTGTGTCTCATTGAAACATTTGAATCTTTTGTTTCCATTACATTGATTTCGATTGTGACGTTCATTATTTCAGGTCCTGTTGTGCTTGTAGTTTTGATTTTTTTCTCCGTGTTCCAGGGCCTTGATGTACAATGTTAGGTTATTTATTTGGAGACTTTCTGCTGTTTTAATGAATGAGATCTGTGGTATGAACTTTCTTCTGGAAACTGCCTGCAAAGCCTATCAGTGATAAGGATATTTTGTTTTGATAAACTCTTTGGTCTCTGAATATATTTAAATTTCATCCATGATTTCCTCTGCTCTGCGGTGGTCATTCACTAGTGTACTGTTTAGGCTGGAGAGGTTAGTGTAGCTTCTACATTTTAGTACATTGTTGAGTTCTAATCTCTTTACATTATCATTGGACAGAAGGCACAGTATTCCCTCTGATTTTTTCATTAGTATGAAGCGTTGCTTTGTGTCCTAATATATGGTTCATTTCAGAAAATGATCTGTGTGCTGCTAAGTTTAAATAGTATTGAATGCTTGCTCATTACAATTATCATGTTTTTCTTCATCCTAGAATATCCATGGAGGAAAAGGAGAAGGTTGTGAAAATTTCTTTGAATCCTGGAGCGATGGTAATGTGTTTAAAGATGGTCCCTTCCTGTGCTGCTTATTGATTCTTAATTACAAAGTGTTTCATGTGTATTTTACTTGGTTTTATTATTATAAAAGGAAAATATTACCCCTGGAAGAAAGGGGAAAATTGAGCCTTGCATGACATGGATAATTCTGACAGTGAAGTGGAACCTGTGTTTTCCAGCCTGCATGTTAGATGCCTGAGGGTAAAATGTTTGCCTGAGATGGCTCCGTTGTCCTGGCCTGAAAATGTAAGATGCCTTCTAATACTTTTCCCCACCGCCTTTTTGATACCTTACCTCCCATAGTTCTTTAATGATGACAATGATCCTAGAAACACAAGGCCCCTACTAGTTCATAATAACAAATAAGTATATCCCCAAGGGAGATGTATGTGGAGGACTGAGATGCAGAGGATTTGGTAGGAGTAAACTGTTGATTTTTACAAGGTAGTGGTTGCATATTGATGCTGTCATGTTTGAATGTTATTTACAAGATTCCAGACCCTGGTTCCCACCATCCCCTTCCCTTCAATCTCAGCTTCATCTTCTCTACTGGTCTTACTTCAACTCTTTTATTTATTAAGTTTTAATAGGTGCTTCATAGACGTGCATAAAGGCTCAATATGATATTCTCATACTTGCAAATAGTTATTTTGTCAGATTAATTCCACGTTCTCTCCCTTTCCCCATTCATCTTCCATCCCCATCAAAATTTACTCTTAATCTTCCATTTAACCCTATGAGAGCCTTTCCCCAGCCGACATTGTATATTTTTGATTGATTTAATTTCATCCTGAGAGAGTAAGTTTTTCAAAACTGATTTTCTATGTGCCATTTTTCACTTAGCACGATATCCTATTTTACCATCTATGTTTGGTAAATGGCATAAGGTCTTTAATACACACGAATACATCTTCATGTATATATAGCGCATTTTTTTACCCTTTCAATATGTCTTTGCTACTGTGGGTTTTTCTGGTGAAGCTATTTATGTACTTGTATCCCTATTGGTATGCTCATTTTACAACTTTTGGATACATGCCCAGAAGTGGATTAGCTGGAACATGTGGTTGCTCCTTTCTAGTTATTTGAAAATTGTCCATATGGCTTTTCAGAATGGCTGTACTATTTTGTAGTCCCACAAAAAATTTGTGAGGTATATTTTTCCCCACATCCTCAGCAGCATTTACTCAGTATGCTCTTGATGATTTCCATTCTAACTGGAGAGGAAATCTCTGAATATTGCATCTCTTTTGAATTGCATCTAACATGACTGCTAAACATTTTGAACACATTTTCCATATGTATTTAAATAATTCTTTTTCTTCCTTGTGAAATTTCCATTTATTCCTAATTCATTGGGATAATTGTATTCATGATGCTAAGCATTTTCAGTTTTTTATATACTTTTGTTATCAGTGTCCTCTCAGAGCAATAGTTTGCAATTTTTTCTTGTATTCTATAGATTCTCTCTTTGGGCTCTTTATCATTTCTCTTGCTGTTTGCTTATTTAAAAGAAAAAGAAAAAGTTCTAGCCAAGTGTCTTCTTCTCTGTATTTTCCATCAATTCTGGTTTCTATTTTATTGCTAGCATGATGCTGTTTTCCTGATTATTGCTCTCTGTTATATTTTGAATGTGAGTATTTTGATGGCTCTGCATTGCTGTTATGACTCTAGATCCCTCTGTCTACTTTTGGTCTCTTTTCATCCATGCAAATTCCAGGATAATTTTTTCCAGTTGCAGGAAGTACATCATGGGAGTTTTGATTGGGACTTACTAAAATCAGTGAACAATTTTAGTATGCAAATATTTCTCCAATACTAAGACTGCCTTTTTATTAACATGTGAGGCCTCTCTAGCATCTTGTCTTGTTCAATTTCCATTTCTCTTTCTGCCACTTTGCCTGCATAGTTGTATTAACTCCCTATTTTGGTTTATTCCTATGTATAATTTTTCTTCTATTGTGAGTGGAGTTGTTATCTGCATACCATTCTCCATGGGGTTGTTTTTATGGTATAGATATATTCTTCATGTTTTTCTGTTGATTTTGTGTTCAGCTACTTTACTAAATTGTTTGATCCCATCTTAAGTTCTTTGGGTGGAGCCTTCAGGATCCTCTAATAGAGGATGTGATGTTTTGTCAATAGGGTAAATTTGACACTCGGCTTTGTGTTTTCTTCCCTTGTCTAATTGCTCTGACTAAAATTTAAGGTGCTGTTTTTATAGGAGTCATGAGCATGCACATCTTTTACTTGTCTCTGATTTTGGAGAGAAAGGCTTTCAGTTTCTCACCATTCAGGCTGCCATTGGTTTTTGATTTGGCATACACAGCTTCTGTAATCCTACAGCAAGATCCTGCTGTCCTAAGCTTCTTGAGAAGAAGCTAATATAATATAACACTGAGGAATTTTGTCAAAGACTCTTATATATCTACTGATATGACTGTGAGATTTTCATCTTTCATGTTCTTTGTGCTGTACTGCATTTATCGATTTACATGTGTTGAACCATCCTTGCATTTCTGGAATTAAACCAATATTATGTTGTTTGACCATTAAAATGAGGGTTAAAATTGTTTTCTAGGTTTTCATGAGGGGTTTGGCACTTATGTTCTTCAAGAATACTATTAAATATGTTTCTTTCCTTGTTTCATTGTTATGCTGTTTTTCTATAAGGAAGACCTTGCCCTCATAGACTGTCTCTGCCTGTTTTCCTCTTTTCTTTTCTATGTAATTTTTGGAGGATCATCAGTTTTACTTGTCCTTTGATGTTCTGAGAAATTTCAGCCAGGAATACATCTGGTCCTGTGCTTTTGTTTTTGAAAGGCTTTTCATTAGTCCTTCAATATAATGGCATGGTATTGTTCTGTTTAGATTTCCAGTGTTCTCTTGGTTTAATGTTTGTAGATCATATATGTCTAGAAATTCATTCATTTCTTCTACATTTCCTTATTTTTATACTGTAAGTGATTCCAGCAGGCCTCTAGAATTCCATTTTATTGGCATTGAACTTTTCAGCATGGTTCTTAATTGTTCTGTAGATTTCAGAAAGGTTTCTCTTCAAAAGTCACTTTTTTGTCTGTAAATTTATCAATGATATCTTCTCTCTCTTTACTTTGTTATTTTGGTTCAGTGTTTATCAAACTTCTTGATGTTTTCAAAGAACCATCTCTTTGTTTCATTTATTCTTTGTATTACTTATTCATTTTCTAATTCATTTAAGTTGGCACTAATAGTTATCATTTCTTTCTTTCTCTTGTTTCATTATGACATCATGACTTATCTCTATTCAGTTGCCTTCCATCAGATTTGCAGTTAGGTAGTCCCATTTATACTCTTCCACCTTAGCACTGATTTCATTGTATCCCAGAGATTCTATGATGTGTTTCTCTTTTCAATTGATTCTAAAGATCTTTAAATATTTTACCTGAGTTCTTTGAAGAGCTATTCATACTAGAAAAGTATACTGTTCATTCTCACAGTGATTGTACTGACTCTTTTCTTTTGGGTTGTGTAGTTTTGTAAACTTATTTTATTATCATCACATACTATGCCAGTAATTATTCTGATTGCTTTGTGTATTTGAGGAGAATAGCTTTGATGTCCAACATGGACCCTGCTTTGGATAAAATTTTATAAGAAGAATGAGTATTTGACTTGTCTCTAAGAAATATTCCATAGACCATACAAAATGCTTTTGATCCAAAGTACATTTGATTTATGTAGTAATGGTTGAGTTGTAGTATGAATGTCATAGCTACTTGTGAGCATGGTATATTAAAGTGACCTATTCTGATCTTCCTGGGGCTCATCTGTCCCTTTACTTTGAGTGGTTTTGTTTCATGAATTTGGGGGCACTGAAGTCCATGGCATAATTACTTATAACCCTTTGGGCTTTTTGTTAAAATATTTGGTTCACCAGTACATTGATCTCTCTTGTTATTTCTGGCACATGGTGGTTTGAAGTCTTTTGGCAAATATGAGAAGAGCTACTGCTCCTTGCTTTGGGCTTCCATTTGTATGAAATGCACATAACATTTTCCATCCTTTCATTCTGTGAGTCTCTTCACATGAGACATGTTTCCTGTAGACAAGCTACAGTTGGGTCTTGACTTTTACATTCAATATTCCACTCAATGTCTTTTAATTGAAGGATCAAGTCCGTGTACATTCAGTATGAGTCGTAGAGTGGTATGTATATCTTTGTGCCATTTTGTTTTATTTTTAATATTGCATTTGCCCCTAATTCACATTTGCTTTTCTTCTCTTGTGATATTTATTCTTTCACATGCTCTATTGTCTCGTTGTCTTGTTCTTTTCTATGTAGGATTCTTTTGAGTACCTTCAGCAGTGCTGTGTTAGTGGTCATGAGTTGTTGGAGTTTACTCTTATGCAATTGATTTATGGGTGTTAATATTGTATGCTGCTAGTTTGTTGCATGGGGTCATGAGTTCTAGAACGTTTCTGGTGCATTTTTAGGGTCTTCTAGAGAGAGAATCATATTGTTGTCAAAGTGAACTGTTTAGTTTTATTTTCCTGTATGAATTCATTTTCTCTCTCTTATTTTCCTAAAAGCTCTGACTAGAGTGATGAGAGACTATGTTATTAAGAAGTGGTAAAAGGGGCATCCTTGTCTTGTTCCAATTTTGGGGGGAATGATTTCAGTTTTTCTCCTTTTTAGCATAATGTTGGTCATTTTGCAGAGAAAAGAACTTTTAAAATGTTGAGGCATGTTTTTACTCTCCTTTGTTATTCTTGTGTTTTTAACCTTTATTTTGTCAAATGCTTTTCCTGCATCTAGTGAAATAATCAGGTGAGTGAGAAGGGGCTGTGGAGGGGCTGCCAAGCTGTGCTGGCAGAGAGACCCCCAGCTCACCTTGCCAAGCCCATGTTCCTGACATAGTAAAATCCAACTGTTTTTACCACCAACTGGTGGTTCATCCCTAGTCTTTTGAGAAATCTCTGGACCACTTGCCATAGTGGTTGTACTAATTTGTAGTCCCATCAACAATGCATAAGTGTACCTTTTTTCCCATATCCTCACCTAAAGTTATTACTTTTTGTATTTTTTTATGACTGCTTTCTTACTGGATTGAGATGAAATCTCATTGTAATTTTGATTTGTATCTCCTTGATTGCTAAGGATGTTGAATTTTTTTTTCATATATTTGTTGGACATTTGCATTTCTTCTTTGAAGAAATGTGTGTTTGGTTCTTTTTTCCATTTATTGATTGGAGTTTTTTTGGTGTTAAGTTTTTTGATTTCTTTATATATTTTGTTTATTAACCCATCAGAAGGTGTCAAATATTTACTTCCATCATGTAAGTTATTCCTTAATGTTCTTGTTTTCTATGCTGTGCAGAAGCTTTTTAATTTGAAGACTTTCCACTTATTGATTCTTGGTTTTATTTCTTTAGCTTTAGGAATCTTATTAAGGAACTCAGTGCTTGGACCAATATGTTGAAGCATTGACCCTATGTTTGCTTGGGCAGTGTTTCCAGTCTATTCTTAGGTCTTTTATTCATTTTAAGTAGGCTTTTGTGCAGGGAGGGATATAGAGATCTACTTTCATTTTGCTACATATTGATATCCTGTTTACCCTGTATAACAGGAGTTTTTCTGCTTTTGCTGGGTGGGCTGTGTAAGCTGCAGGCCTCTGCAGTCATGAAATGTGTTGCAGCTCTTAGTGATTGGCTACAACCTATGTTGTTGCAGCAGACTACAGCATCTCACTGCTAACATCTTTCCAGGTTCTTGTTTGTGAATTCAAATAACAAAATCCACAGATGAGGATGAGTGAGTGTAAGAGTAGGATTTATTCAAGTGTGAATGGAACTTCTGCAGGGTGAGGGGGGACCTAAGAGTGGATGATGCTTGACTGTATTAGTGTAAGGGTTTATGTAGCACTTTGATCAACATTCTTGGTTCAAATTTATGCTAATCAGGGTTTGGAAAAGTACCAACACTATTGGTTAGCCCTGCAATCCCATTTGGGTCTCTTCTACTTCCATTTTCCTGCAGGTCATCAGAAAGCTGAAGGTTGAGGTCCTGGGATCATGGATGCTAGGGAGAGGATTCTAACTGCAGTGTTGGGTGGAACAGACATCCACACAAACCCAGACCAGCCTCCACAGGGTGACAGGTTAATGCTCTCTGGCTTACCTAGTGCCTCCAACCTGTGCCAGCATGGCAGGCTCTATGCAATTGCTTGCTGCCCTTTTCTCCCACTCATCTGGGCCACCCCCTACAATGCTGCTTCAATGCCACATTTTGGCAGGGGTTAGTGGGCTGGGTGCATAGCTCAGTGATGGGGAGCCATGTGACTGGCTCCATTTTTAAAAAATGCTGTATTTTTTCAATGTGTCTTTTGGCATCTATGTGAAGAATCAGATGACTGTATCTATATTGATTCATCTCTGTGTCTTCTATCCTGGTCTTCATCTCTGTTTTTATGCCAAGAACATGCTGTTTTTGTAAGTATAGCTCTATAGTACAGGTTTAAATCAAGTACCGTGATGCCACCATTATCACTCTTATTGCTTTGGATTGCATTGGCTATTTTGAGTCTTATTCTTCCAAATTAATTTTAGGGATGTTTTTCTCTAGTTTTGTGAAGAATGTCATTGGCATTTTTATGGGATTACATTGAATCCATGTATCACTTTTGGTAATGTGGCCATTTTTGACAATGCTAATTCTGCCTATCCAAGAGCATGGTAGGTCTTTCCCAATTCTCATTTTCAATATCTTCTTTTTTTCCCCTCTCTTTAGCTCTTGATTTCTTCTTACCCTGATTTTGTCTTATTTAACATAATACTCAGTAACTGCTACTTTTGCCTGTGGATGGCATGCTTCTAAAGTAATTGTTTTCCTCCCAGGATGCTGGATTGTGTCATTTTTGAAAGTGAAGGGTCTTGATAACCTCATATGTTCACTATTAGGCCCAGGAAGTTCTTCTTCAATTACTTTTGTTAGTATTCTATAATTGTCACTCTTGAAACCATTCATATTCTTGTTTAAATTTATTCCCAAGTATTTTATTTTATTTCAAGGATATTGGGAATGGAATTGTTTTCTTGATTTCTTTCTCAATAGATTCATTATTGGAATATAGAAAAGTTATTGGTTTTTGAATGTTGACCTTGTATCCTGATACTTTGGTGAATTCATTGTATCTAGAAGTCTTTTGTTGGGGTATTTTAAGTCTTTTAATTATAGAATTATCATCAGCAGAGATAATTTGACTTTTACTTATCATTTGTATCCCTTTAATTTCCTTCTCTTGCCTAATGCTTTGGCTGGAGTTTCAAGAACTAGATTGAATAGGAAAGGTGAGAGTGTACATCCTTGTCTTGTTCCTGAATTTAGAGAAACTTCTTTCAGTTTTTCTCAAATCAGTTTAATGTTAGCTTTAAGTTTGTCACATATTGTCTTTGTGATGATGAGGTATGTTCCTTCTTTTCCAATTTTTTTTCCAGTGATTTTAACATGAATGGGTGCTGGATTTTAACATAGTTTTTTTTTATTTACCTATTGAGATATTCATGTGATTTTTCTCCTTGATTCTATTTATGCAATGAATTATATTTGTTGATTTGCATTTCTTGATTTGGTCTGTTGAACCAAACTTGCATTCCTGGAATGAAATAAATTTGATCATAGTGAATAACCTTCTTAATATGTTTTTGAATAAGGACTGCTAATATTTCATTAAGAATATTTGCACCTATGTTCATCAGGAATATTAGTCTGTAGTTTTCTTTCCTTGATATGTCTTTCTCTGGTTTTACTTTTAGGGGGTAACTGGCTTCATAGAATGAGTTTTAGCATGTTCCCTCTCCTTCTATTTTATAGAATAATTTCAGGATATTTGACTAGTTCTTTAAAGATCTGGCAGATTTCAGCTAAGAATCTGCATAGCTTTCAGCTTTTATTTGTTGAAAGGGTTTTTATTATTATTTCAATCTTATTGCTTAATATTGGTTTGCTTAAATTTTCTATATCCTCTTGGTTCAATTTATGTAAGTCATATGTGTCTAGAAATTTGTTCTTATCTTCCAGATTTTCCACTTTGTTGAAGTAAAAGTTTTCAAAATACTTCTTAATGATTCTCCAGATTTCAGATTTCAGTAATGTCTGTGGTGATATCTCCTTTTTCTTCTCTAATTTTGTTACTTTGGATCACTTTCTTTTTTTTTTTTATTTGTCTGTATTAGTTACATGTGACAGTAGAATATATTTTGACATGTTATATACATAAGAATACATAAGAAGTGTATTTCCCATTCTTCTGGTTGTACATGAGGTGGAACTATATTGGTTGTGTAATCATATATGTATATAAGAAAGTAATGTCTTTTTTTTTGTAGTGAAATCAAGTACAGTTTATTTAAGAATTGGAAAGAATAATCAGTATCTGTGAAAGAAAATCCAATTGAAAATATTTAAATAAACATTTCTGTATGTAAAAAGAGTAGAATAATTACTCTGTAAGCCCCTCTCCTTGCGACAGGATGGGCTGCCTCCACTCAGGCTGGTGGGGTCTTCTGGGCCCAGGACAAGCAGCCACAGAGTGAGCGCTTCACACCACATCAGAGAGGCTGAGGTCTCAAGCCCTGCTGAGCCACTAGGAAGGCCAACTACAGTGGGTGCAACTACCTAAGGCAGTGAGAAAGTGCAGAGGGAACGGGGGGCTCACTGTGCCTGTGGCAGGATGTGACCAAGGAGTTCTGGCTGAGACCTCACCAAGTCTGACACTGACACAGCTTAGTGGTCTAAGAACGTCTTCCCTGTCATACCAATCCCCAGTTGGTAAGCAAGTGGGAACAATCAATAAAGCCTACTTTCTAGGCTCAAGAAGCAGCTCACACCAAGGAGGGACACCAGGGATGTGCCCTTTGTTTTCTACCCCAGAGGCTCACCTTCTACTGCTTTGCCAACACTACTTTGCTCAGCAATGGCCTGCAGATCTTCATGAAATGTTTCATGTTATGCTGTTTCAAAGTAGCTTGCTTTCTGTACAATACCTATTCTTTATTTAAGAATCTCCACTTTCACACTTGCAAAGAAATCTGACAGTTTCTCAATGTGAGAAAACTGGTAATGTGGCCTTTACAGTGAGTACCCAAAAAGCCTTTCTCACTGACCTGATTTTCTGCCCTGGGCCTGTCACTGCTATGTTTGTAAATTAAAAAATAATCTCAACAGCAGCAGGCGAGGTCAATCCACAGTTCACCTTTCATCCCTAAGCCATGGCTGTCTCCTGCCCTGGGACTACAGTGAGGATAGGAACATTCTTACTACCACGCCATGGGAATTACTTTTTAAAACAATGCAATGTCAGCCTTCAGTGGTATGAAGCAGCATCACTGTGAAACCTCAAGACTTAGGATCCTTTGCTCCTGGGCCTGGAAAGAAGGTAAGCTTATTGGCCTCCAGTAGATGGATGCTGACATTAAATGCCAACACCCAGCTTTACCACCCATACACCAGGGACCATCATTAGCTGCTCTCCATCCATCAAAAACAACTTCATGGCCCCCAGGGGGAATGGAGGCTGGGTCCAGTCTTGCTTAGATACAGTGAGAAACAATTTTACCTCAAAAAGCTGGGGATGGCTGCCAAAACCCAACCACGCCCTCTGTCAGTCTGCAGTCCTGGTAAGAGAAGTTCACTTCAAGTAAGTGAGGTCTGGAAACACTGACTGACCTGACTCAGGGTCCCAGAGTGAGTGCGTTTGAGCTGTGTCCCGGCAGACACGATTCCCACCACAGGAACTCAGTGCTGCTGCAGCCATAGACTTGCCAGATTGCCCTGCAAGCCCCTCGTGAGGGCCACGGTTCTCAGACCAGCAAGCATCGTGCTGGTAGTCGACAAACCCATAAGTCTCTTTGGTATACATAACAACAAAATATTAAGCCATGAGATCTAGAAATAAGCCATATTTCTGAACTGGGAAAATGCTCTGTCAAACATACACTTTAGGCATGTGCAGCTAACCAGGTTCAGTCCACCTCCATGTAGCTCACTGTGTGAGTTCATCGTGTCATCCCTCTCATCTAAGTATGAAGAATGTTCAACACTGTTTGTCTACACAACAGCCCCTGTGAGGTAGGTGGTATTGACTCCATTCTGCAGATGGGGAGGTCTGAGCAAGGGTTCAGAGGCTCCTCCAAAGCCACGAGGCATGGTAGTGACCGAGCAGTGCTCTGGGCACATGCCAAGGCCACCTTCACATTCGTGCTTCATTTGTGCCACTACAAACTGCCAGGAAGGATTTCACAAGGAGACCAAGTTCCTGTCCAGCCCAGGACTAGGCAAAGGTCTCGCCTCTTAAGGCTTTGAGGCTTGACTCAAAAAGTCAACTGCTCTCCCCAGAATGCAAAACTAAAATGCTGAGTGAACCTCAGTTGTGAGGATCTGCTTTATAGAAGATGTTTGAGTTGCTTTGCCTGAATTTGCAGTTGTACGTGCTGCAAATTCAGAAAAGATTGCCCTTTAGAAAAGATTGCCTGATGCAGCACAGGGGGAGAATGTAATTTTGGGAGAGGAAAAAAAAAATGTTTCATAGATTTACATTTAAACACAAAAATATAAGCTATTAAAATGAGAATAAAACCCCAAATAAATGGACCAGTATTTCTCAGCGTTTCATGATGCCTTGCATGGAACAGGCATTCAATAAGCATTTGCTGGAGAAAGGAAAAATAAACACATCTTTGACTTGCCTGTCACGATAACAGGAGAGCAGGAACAAAAACCCCAGGAAAGCCAAGGGCCCACAATCCCCTGGCCTGGAGTGCCCATGGTCACACAATGCTACATAGCCAAATCAGAGAGGGCTGTGCTTACTTGCTGCCAAATCAAAGCTGGAGCTCAAAATACCAAATGAGCACCTTTAAATTTATAAAAAAAAGCTGTGTAAATACGACTAAGCCAAAGTGTCATATAAGGAAGAATCCTTAGAATTGGATAGATGTTCATGCAGTAAGGACAGAATAAAGAGGTAAAAGCTGTGCTGTTGTTTTTCAGTTAAAGATTTTCAATGCATTTTTTAATGCGGCAACACCCACCACTGTGGCTGAGGCAGAAGCTCTGCTGCAATCAACATCTACCTCTCCTGAGGAGTCCTGGGACAATGCAAATACACTGTGGCTTCAGGGGCACTGGATTGTGGCCTGGATTCTCATCAGGTTACTGTAGAAGGGGCACTGATGAATATTGCTGTAGTTTGTTTCTTGTTCATTGTTAATCTATGTCTACCTTGATTCAGCACAAGAACAGATTGCTTCCGTGGGTCCTTTGGTCCTAAGGCCTTCTGACCATTTGGTCTTGGGGTGACATTCCAGGAGAGTAATTAGTGACATACAAAATGACTAAGAAAATTCATTCCTCAGTGACCAACTGAAAGCAGTTTTGTCCTGGGCTGCATGGGGCCAGAGGCCCTTGGTCTCTCGAGGCCCCCGCCCATCATAGCTCCACCTTGACTCCCTTTATGAAAGGCAGACCTGTAGACACCCTCTTCTTATACTCCAGGTACTCCTCTCCAAAGAAGTGAATCAGGGATATTTCTTCTTCCTCTGTTCAATCGGAAGAATCGCCACACTGTCAGGGCGTAGACAACACCACAGATGGGGTTACACATCTTCACCTGGGTTCCAATACTCCAATAAAACCATCCCACATAGGAAGGGTGCCGGAACCAAGCATACACATCACTTGTCACCAGAGTATGGGTATCTGACTTCTCGTTCTGCACCACGTGGTTGAAGTTGGAGCCAGCTGTAAACATGGCCGCTTTCCTCAGGCATTCTCCAAAGAGCACCATCAGCAGCCCCGTGGCACTGAGCCAGGTGATCTGCTTCAGTTCAGCCAAAGTGATTCTAGGAAGACTGGCTAAAACTTAGCAGCATGCCGCAGCCAAACACAAAGCCAAGGAAACAAGCTCGGATAGCTGGTACCGGCTGCCTGTAGAGCAGCAGCAGCAGCAGCAGCAGCGCGTTGAGCCAGGCCAAGTAGAGCGCCCAGTGCGGCCCTGCAGGCCGGCGCGCGTGAGCAGCGGCAGCGTGAGCACAGAGGCGCCCAGCAGGAAGGTGGCGAGGCTGAGGCGCGCCTCGGAGCCCGGCAGAGCCCGCGGAGCGCAGCCCGCCATGGCGCAGGGCGGCTGACCAGCCCGAGGCGGTCGAGCAGGCAGCGGCGCCCACAGTAGCCAGGGAAACCCGCCGGCTGCGCCTGCGCCTAAGGTCTTTTTTATCTTACTGTTTCCTATTCCCACTTGCCCTCCTTTCCCTTCATTCCCCTTTTTCTATCAAAGTACTTCTAATCTTCCCTACTTCCCACCCCATTGTGGATTTAGCACCCATATATCAGAGAAAACATTCAACCTTTGGTTCTTTGAGATTGGCTTATTTCACTTAGCATGATAGTCTCCAGTTCTATCCATTCACCAGCAAATGTCATTATTTTTTTAATAGTTGAATAGTATTCCAATACATAAATGTACCACATTTTCTTCATCCATTCATTTGTTGATGATTCCCCTAGGCTGAGACCATTGTTTAGCTATAGGGAATTAAGTTTCCGTAAACATTAGGGTTTGACTAAGAATTTATCAATCTTGTTTATCTTTACAAAGAACCAACTCTTTGCTTCATTGATCCTGTGCATTGTTTTGTTTATACTAAATTTCATTAATCTGAGTCCTTATTTTAATTATTGCTTGATCTACTGATTTTAAAATTAATTTATTCTTGCTTTCCTAGAACTTTGAGATGTAACATTAGGTTGTTCATTTGAGATCTTTCTAATTCGCATCTAAATGTGACCTGCCATTTTTCTCTTGCAGTTTTAAATTTCTCTTTGTTCTGCATATTAGACATTTTAATTTAAATATGTCTTATAGGGGATCTCTTTTGATCTTATCTATTTGGAATTCTGAATATCTCTTGTATTTGGATGCCCTTTTCATTTTTGAGGTTTTGAAACATTTCTGATATTATTTCACCAAAATGATTATGCATGCCTTTAGTTCGAATATCACTTCCTCCCTTGATGCCAAAGATCCTTAGATTTGGTCTCTTCATGTTTTCCCATATTTCCTAATCATTCTGGTCATGACCTTTTATTGTCTTCATTGCTAAATTTTCAAGATTATATACCTTGTCTTTGAGATCTGAAAATCTGTCTTCTTTGTGATTCAAACTATTAGTGATATTTTCCATTGAATTTTTTTTTTTTCCTCTTCACCTCCTTTATAGTTCTCAAACACCAGAGGGAGAAGGGGCTTGGTTTTCCCTGACTCTGCTTTAAAACATCATGACTTTCTGTCCCATACGGAAAGAGGGGGACGTGGAGGATGATTTTGGTAAAGTTCCTGGACTCTTGCTACATAGAGGAGACTCGGTGCGAGGAGATACCTTCACATGCTGTGAAGTCCCTGGCTGGTCTTAACCGAGGTGGACGGTGTGCTACCTCGTTCCACCACCAGGAGGCGACCGTTCCCTCTGGGTTTTGTTTTGTTTTGTTTTGTTTTTTCCATTTAGAGGTGCTGGTGGGCTGGGAGGGGGTCGGCAAGGTGTTGCCAGTACAGAAATAGTGTGGAATTTCCGTGGCTGAAGCAAGATCGAGGAGGCCTGGAGCTGTCAGCAGAGAGGATCATCTGTCTCCACGCAAAGTCCGGTGCGGCCATGAGGAGTTTGGGGTCCTGGGTCCCCTTGAGAGAAGACTGGGGGAGGGGAGGTTACGCAGCGGAGGCAACAGTTAAAGCAGTGGGAGGTGTTCGTTTTCTCATCTGCCAAGGAGCCCCTTCCTCCCAGTTCGGAGCACAGGGTTTTGGAAACGCTGCTGTCTCCTTCAGGGTATGCACACCACTCCGCTATGGACAGACTCCAGAATTGAACTGTTTGTCGTGGAACTGGGGACGGCAGCAGATCTGGGTCAACTGCATAGATAGGGACCGTTCGGAACCTCTCCCAGAACGAAATTCCAAAAATTACCGGAGGGACATAGCAAAGCGAAAAGGGAAGAGGGAGTAGTAAAACTAGGTTTGTCTTTCCCAATTCCCCCTCCCTGCCCTTCCTCAGCCCTCTCGCCGGGGCGCCCCCTCCAGGCGGCAGTGCTCAGCACGTCTTCAGCACCTGTTGCAGATGGAGGCGCACATCGGTGGCCATTTCCCAGGGCACCACGCTGGCGCGGAAGGAGCTGGGCTCGGCCTTTTGTGTGTCCTGAATGAGGCGGTGCATGGGGTAGCCACGGCGCGAGAAGGCCACATCACCGCCCGCCAGCAGCCCCATCGGGCAGAAATCTTTCGCACCATCGCCCACGTGGAAGAGGCGCTCGAAGTGCACACCATCGTGGGCCCGCTCGCGCAGGTAGTCGCTGAGCACCTTGTGTTTGCACATGTTGCCTGGGCAGCGCGTGCAGCTGTGTGTGTGTGGAAGGGCCTCAGCACCAGTAGTCCCCGAGTGTCAGGCCCGGAGGGGTTGCTGAGGATGCGACGGAAGAGGCCGTGGTGGCCAGCGGCACGCAGGGCGCTCTCCACACCGAAAGTGTTGGCATCCGAAATGAGAATAACCTCGAAGCAGGAGCCCTGCTTGACCACAAACTGTAGCAAATCTCCCATACCCGGAGACAGTGGGAGGCCTGGTAGATAGCGCGCAGGTTCCGCGGCCACAGCCCTGCTCACCCAGGTACTTGAAGACGCGCTGCATGTACTGTTGTAGAAGCCCACGCGGTAGGTGGCTCTCAGGCTCTCTGGCAGTCGCTGGCCTGGCGCAGCGCGCATGATCGAGTCGTCACTGTTTTTGTCCACGATGGTCTCGTCGAAGTCGAAGGTCAGGAGGAAGCGCGGTGTGCCCTGCACAGCCATCCCGCTGTCCCTAGTCAGGCATCGGAGGCCAGCAACTGGAAGACACCCAGTCATTGTCAGTGCATCACCCTGAGCACCACCTCTAGGGACTCTGTTGACTTCCAGCCGTTGTCCAGAGCTCCTCTGGCAGCTTTGTCCTGAGTGATCGAATCGTTTTGTGGTCACCAAAAGGGTCTCCAAAAGAGGTCAGGATCTCTGAGTTTCTCCCTCAGGGGGAATTTGGGGGGACGCGGTGTCTTATCCACCCCCGGATTTCTGGGCTTCGGCTCCCGAGTCCCTCCAGTCCAGAGGGACCGTGGATGATGTGCGTCTAAGTCGTCCCCTCCACCTGCCCCCCATCCCCCTCCATTGAATGTTTAATTTGATTAACTGATTATTTTATTTCCTGGCTATCTGTTTGATACTTCTTAAGACTATTTCTTTATTGAAATGATCTTTTACTTTCTGTATTTTCTCTTACTTCACTTTCTATCTCTTGTTTAATTCCTTGATCATTTTAACCATTGACTCTTTGACTTGTTTGGCATTTTGTCATTTCAATATCTGAGGATTCAGTTCTTAAGGATTTTAAAGTTTCAGGAGGCATTTTATTTCCTTGTTATCTCATGTTTTCTGTATTTCTATGTTGAATTTGTGAATTTTTCTGAATAGATCTTACTCCCACTGTTGACTGGAAGAATTTTTAGTAGGCTACTTTAATTGTATTATATGTTTTAAGCACTGGGAGTAGCTCTGTTTCACAGGGTTCAGTCAACATGTCCTTAGTATTTTGATTAATTATTTATACTCCTTTAAGGGGAACTGATGATCACGTATAACTTAAGAGCAAACCCTATACCAGTAAATCTAAATTTGTTAAAATATTTTCTAAATCTCCACTGTGTTCAAAGTGTAATAGGAAAATAGTACACCGAAATAGGTATTTTGGTATTAAAATACCTATTAGGTATCGAAATTTTGGTATTAAAAAATAAAATTGTTATTATACTTACCTAGGACATGAAAATAGAAGAGAAAGAAGAGGCCATGTGAAAGAAGAAGGATGAGAAGAAAAAAAAAAAAAAACTAAACAACTAAACAAGCCAGCAAAATAAAATCTAAACCAAATAGTCAGATACATCTACCCACACCCTTGAAAAATAAAAATCACATACACTCATGTAAACCCACATAAATAAAACATCACAAAACCCAAAACTACCTCAGGGTGGAGAAGGGCAGAAATAGGCAGGAAATAGAAAAGTGATGAGCAAAAAAACAGGATGGGAATATAAGATAGTGTTGAAGAAAGCAAGTACAGAAACAGATTGGAAAGGTCCAATTAGTACAAAATTATAAATTTGAAAATTAAAATCTAGAGATAAAGGCACCCATTTGAACCCTAGATGTTTGGATGGGTGAAACAATATGTTCACAGGGCCAAGGACACTGTTTCAACACTAAAAGTAGAAGGGGCTGAGGATGTGGCTCAGTGCCTGAGCACGACTGGGTTCAATGCTCAGCCCCACAACAACCAAAATGAAGCAAAACACAATTATCTTGAAGCAACTACAGAGGAACGAAATATTAAATGGGGAGTGGTTGGTGGTGAGGAAAAAGGATAGATAGGAGAGGTAATGGCAAAGAAAAAAAGAAAGTAATGAAAGATTATAATCATTATAGGCAAGAATAGAATAATAGTGTGGATATTTTCCATTTATCACATTATAACTTTACCAATACAAAATGCATAAGAATGAATTAAGGAAATCAATTTCTGATAAGATAGGAGGATAAGAGAATCTATCAAATCAATGCACAAGGTTATACCAATGGAATAAAGAGTCAAATAATTATATGCTACTTAATATACATAAATCACAATATATAAATATATTATGTTAATTATATTATCATATACTAACATATAGTAATTATATAATAATTAAAGAGTCAAAAATTATTCCATGTTGATATTTTTGAGAAAGGAATTGTTAGTGAACCATTCTGGTCCTGAGTCATGTGTGTTAGTTGCTTTGTATTTAAATCTTCTTTTGGCTCAAACTGTGCATATTTCTGATAGAGATGTCAGAAGTTCTTGAAAGCTTTATGATTCCATTTTTCTTTTCCCTTAGTACGCCAGAAGGGGGTTTCCTATGCCCAGTGTTGTTGTAGAATATTACTCTTATTTTTTAAACCAGCTTATTTTTCTGAATAATAATAACTATATATATATATTCAATAACTATACATATGTATATTCATATACACATATATGTATACATATACACATATACATATACACATATGTGTGTATATATATTCCTTTGTTTCTTCTGCACACTGCCTCTCTGAATTGGGATCCAACTCTTCTCTGCATGGTTGAACAACTGTTGATCCAAATCAATCAAGGTCCAGTCAGTTATTGGACTGTTATTCACCCACCAATTTCCACCAACCTTCTTTTTCTTTAAAAATTCAAATTTAGTAGCATTTGTTAGTGATTGTTTAGGTTTATGAAATCTATCCTTTAATTTCCATTACTATCATTTCTTTACTATCCTTGCATTACTATCATTTCTTGCATCCCATTCTTTCCTTCTAAATATTATATTCTTTCATTTTGATAGTTGTTTCACTGATGATATTTGAGTATTGAGTTACCTTAATATTTATAAGTTTTCATCTGAAAATCTTCATATCATTTTTACACTTTCACGAATGTTAAAATGGACATAGGATTTTAGATTAAGAATTTTTTTATTCACTCTTTGAGACTATTTTATATTATTATGGATTATATTATTGCTGATGAGAAATTCATCATCAATTCGACTTTCATTAATTTGGAACTTAAGTCTTCAATTCTGGATATTTCTCATCCATGCTCACTGAGAAATGGGATTTAAAAAAAACACACACAACATTCCCATTAAATTTATCTTTTTTTTTTTTTTCCCCAAGTAGTGGTGATTGAATCTAGAGCCTTACACATGCTAGGGAAGTACTCTACCACTGAGCTTCATCCCCAGCCTTATCTTCATTTCAAATAGTTATAATTATATGTGCTTATACTGTTTATTAAATTGTTATAATTTTCATACAATTATTTATCCAGATTAATATCATTGAGGTTTTCAGATATATCTAAAAGTTTACATATTATTTCATTAGTAACTTAACTGCAACTTAACATGGTCAGTGAAATTTTTATTCAATTTTAAATTTTATTTGATATGCAAAAACATTAAAAATTGTACATACTAATGGGGCGCTATGTGATGTTCTGATGCATGTATATATTGTGTAATGTTTAAATGAAGTTAAAATATTTATTTGCTCAGACTTTTTTTTTTTTTTAATGTGCAAACATTTAATTTTAAACTGATGATCACGGAGCTACCACCACCCTCCATGGCCAATTTAGCAGGTCATGAGGCTCTGAGCTACCACTTGGTGTCCACCGGGCTCCAGAGATAGTCGCTGATGAATTTCTTGGAGAGTTGGGTGCTGTCCAGGTGGATGGGCTGAGCCATGCTGGGGCCATTGATGGATGCCTTTGATCATTCCTGGCTCGCTCTCTAATCCCATTCGATTTTACTAATTCGGTGATAAAGTTGAGCCACATACACAGCAGAAGGGATGGTGACCATCGTGTCCTCGTCAACCTCTCTCTCCTGTCTTTCCAGATGGGCTTCAGGCTCCCTGAGCTCCTCTCTGGTGAGCTGAAGGAGGCTGGCCTGCAGGCGAGCGTCGTCCTCGGTCGCCTTCCCGAGCTCGGCTTCCAGCCGCTGCCGCTCCGCGCTCCCCTCACACGCGCTCCTTTCACACGCGCTCCTTTGAGTCAAGAAGGCTCTGGGCCACCTCTTCCTCTGAAGCGAGGGTCTCTCGCAGCCGCTGCTCGGCGCAGTCTTGCGTCTCCAGCAGCCGCTCCAGTATCTGCTCCTGGCGCCCCAGCAGCCGCAGCCGCTGAGCCTCGGCGCGATTAGCGCCCAGCAAGCTCAGCGGTCCCTGGCTCACCTACTCAATATCGCGGAAGGCAGCCATGATGATGCAGCCCTGAACCCGCGCAAATTCGACTGGCTTGTTGTTTATGGTTAAAACAATAAAAGTTTCTTCCAGCTTTTAAAAATTTACCATATGTTATTGTAATCTGCAGTCACCTTACTGTATGATGACACACTACAAATTCTCACTCTATCTGATGAGAGCTTAATACGCATTGATCAACTTTTTTCCTTCCCTTGTTCCACCCTACTCTATCCAGTCCCTGGTAGCCACCACCATTCCATTTTTTTTTTTTTCATTTTTTTTTTTTTGGCACCAGGGATTGAACCCAGTGGTGCTTAACCCACAGAGCCACATCCCCAGCTGTCCCCACTCATGCCTTTTTATTGAGACAGAGTCTTGCTAAGTTGCTTAGGGCTTTGGAATCCTCCTAATTCAAACTTTTGTGTTGCTGGGATTACACGTGTGTGCCACATCACCCAGCCACCATTCTATTTTTTAACTTCTATATCAACATTTTTAGATTTCACACGAGTGAGGTGCTTGTGGTACTTGCCATTAAGTAACTAGCTTATTTCACTTAACATAGTGAACATAAGTTCTGTACATGTTGTTGCAAATGACAGGATTTCATTATTTTTTAAGGTTGAAAAATATTTCATTGGATATATGTACCACATTTTCTTTACCCATTCATCAGTTGATGAACACTAAAGTTGCTTGCATTTCTTGACTATTTTGAATAATGCAGCAATAAACGTGAGGGTGCACGTGTCTCTTCAATATACTGATTTTACATTTCCCTTGGATATGTGCCCAGTAGTGGGATTGCTTGATCATATGCTAGTTCTATTTTAATTTTTGAAGGACTCTCTATAAAGTTTTCCAAATGGTTCCACTAATTTATTTCTCTAAAACAGTGGGCAAGGATTGGATTTTCTCTATATCCTCTCTGTCCCTTGTTAGCTTACTCATATTCATAACAGACAAGCAAAATGGGGTGAGGAAATACCCCATGTGATTTTGAATGATATTTTCCTGATGATTTTAAAATTAGTTTATTCTCATTAGTACACTACTGAGTTTTTGGAGTTCTTTATATATTCTGGATAGTAAATCATTGTCAGGTGTATAATATGCACATATTTTCTACTATTCTTAGATTGACTCTTCACTGTTGATTGCTGTGTATAAATTTTTTGCTCGATGTTATCCAACTTGTCTATTTTTACATTTTTCTCTGGGCATTGGGGATCTTTTCTAGAAAAGTACTTATTCATTCCAATGTATTAAAATATTCACCTATTAGTGAATATTTCACTACGAGTAGATTCAGGGTTTCAGTCCTCACATTTGAGTCTTTCATCCATTTTGAATGGATTTTTGTAACTTCTGAAAGATAAGAGTTCTGTTTCATTCTTTTGTATGTGAGTATCCAATATTCACAGTACCATTTATTGAAAAGTGGTCTTTTCTCAATGTGTGTTTTTATCACCTTTGTCAAAAATCAGTTGTCTATAGATACGTGGATTTACATGTAGGTTCTCTTTTGTGTTCTGTTGGTCTGTGTGTCTGAGAGTTAGTATCAATTTTTTCAAAGTTTGTGTAACTCAGGGTGAAACTGTCTAGTCCTGGGATTTTCTTTGATTGGACAGTTTTTATTATTGATTCAATCCTGTTACTTGTTATTAGTGGGTTCAGGTTTTATATTTTTCATGACTTGATCTTGATAAGGTGTATGTATCCAGGAACTTCCTATTTTTTCTATATGTCAATTTGTTGTTCAAATTTGTTGACATATAGTTGTTCATAATAATCTCTAATAAACTTTTTAAATTTTTGTTTCGGTTTTAATGTTTCCCTTTTCTTGTCTGATTTTATTTGAGTCTTTTCTCATTTATTTAGTTCAGTTGAGGGTTATTTTCCTACTTCTATATGTTTAAGGAACTGGTTTTTTGTTTCACTGATCTTTTTTATTTTGTCTTTTAGACTCTATTTCATTTATTGCTGTTCCTTGCCTTGTTCATTATTTCTTTCCTTCTATGAAATGTGACTATTTTGCAGTTCTTATGTTAGTAGTTCCTTGACATGAAGTAATATGTTTACTTCTTATATTTCTACATTTATGATGTAGGTCTTGATTACTATAAACTTTCCTCTTAGTACTACCTTTGGTTTATCTGTGAGTGTTGATAAGTTGTATCTCCATTACTATTAGTTTCAATTTTTAAAAATTGTGATCATAAAGACAAGAAAAGAAAGAAAAAAGGACAAATATGCTAAAAAGAAAAGTCCATACTTAAACTCTATTTCTTACAACTTTTTGAATTTTTAATTGTGTCTGATTTTACATCTTTCTTTGTTTCCTCTCTCTTAACATACTAATGTACCTATTATTATTATTAATCATTCTGCTTAGTCTTCTTACTAAAAATAATAATAATTTATACATCATATCTACAATATTAAAGAACTCTGAATTGGTATTGCTAGTCTTAACCATGAGTTTTATACCTTCTCAAAATTTTCTTCTTTGTCATGAACATCACTTTCACTTGAAAGAAATCCCTTTCCCATTTTTCATAGAAAAGGAATGACAGAGATTTTATCTTGCTTTTTGCTTCTGTTTATGCTTCCTTCATTTCTGAAGAGTAGTTTACCTGGTTATGGTGTTCTCAGTTGGCATGTTTCTGTTGTTTTATTTTTCTTCAGTACTGTGAAAATCTCATTCCACTCTCTACTGTTCTATAAGGTTTCTGCTAATAAGTCCTCTATCAAGAGAATTGAGACACCCTTCTGCATTACTTCTTTTGTCTTGCTGCTTAGAGGATTTTCTTTTCATAATTCAACTTGAGAGCTTGATTGTATATTTTAGAGTAGACTTGATTGAGTCAAATTTGACTGAGGACTTTTAATTTCTTGTACTTGGATATTTCTAACCTTCTCTAGGTTGGGGAAATTTTCTGTTATTATCTTCTGAATAAATTTTCTATTCATTTGATATTCTTAAGTCCCACTTGAACCCTAGTGACACAAATGTTTGATTTTTTAGTGGTGTACCAAAGTTCCCATAAACTTTCTTCATTCCTCTGCATTTTCTATTTTTCTTCCAACTGTATTTTCCAATACACTGTCTACAAGTCCACTATTTCATTTTTCTTTTGATTTACTGCTATTGATTCCTTATTGTACATTTTAATTTCACTTCATATATTTTTTAGCTCAAGGATTTTTCTGCTTGATTTAAAAAAAAACTGTTTACATCCATTTGGTAAGTTTTTCTGTATTTAATAGATTCTCTCTTCTTTTTAAAGCTCACTGAATTTCCTTTAAAATTTCTTTTAAATTCTCCATCAGAGGGTTGTCCCATAGTGATTGCTATCTGATCAGTTTCTAGTACCATATATTGACCATTATATAAGGTCATGGTTTCTTTAAAGATGTTGATTTTTCTTGGTAAGCAATATAATCTGGGGATTGGAGAACTGTATTTTTTTCCACTATTTCAAAATCTGATTTTATTTGTGTCGTTCTGTCCTGAAATCCCAAGCAAGCTGCTTACTTTCTCTGAGCCTGTGATCACTTCTACTATTTCAGCACTGAATGATACCCAAGTTCAGATTTTTCAGTAGTCTTTTGTTGGTGTTATCATTACTTCAAAACTAAATGGTTTTCCATGCAAGGTTTATCCCCAGTCTGCAGTTGGTGTATTCTTCAGAGTGAACAAGGAAAGTACCTAGAAAAGATAATCTACCTCCACAGCTTATTTCTGTGTCCATATTAGGCCCAAATACCTCCTCCACCAGTCTGTGATCAAGGACTTGGGGATTCTGCCCAGACATAGATGGTTGTGGCTGGAACACAATTTCAACAGACCAGGGTCATGGGTCTCCCCACAGCTCTGGGTTAGATCCATACACTCCAGGGTTAGGGATGGGGTCCATTACATTCCACCCAGTGTTAGCTTTCACCAGCCTGGTGTCAAATTTAGGGGCAGATTCCTGTGGTTATTACCTTGTCCTACTTCCAGCAAATGGGGTCTTTCTCCATGCTGTAATAATGCCCAAGGTTTGGGTAATGTCATCAAAAGCAGTCCCTCAGTTTCTTAGGTTGATGATTAACTGCCTTGTGAGTAGATTCCATAATCACAAGGATCTGAACAATCTAAGGGTTGGCTCCAAGGCCCATACCATAGCTATCATTGATGAAGGCCAAAACCCAAATATGCCATACCAGGGCACAGGTCTCTGCCTGGTGCCAGGACAGGTCTAGAGCCCCATCAGTAAGTACAGACTAGATAATAATTGTACTGCCCAAGGTTAGGAATGGTTGCTAGAGACAGTCCTTTGGCCATCAAGACTGATATTAAACTGAATCGCACACAGTCATAGGTACCTGCAGTTTCAGGAATGTGTGTGCCCTGGGATAACCCTAAGACTGGAAACTATGTAAGCCATTAGGGTTTAGGTAGGAAGTGTCCCCCAAAATCTCATGTGTTAAACAATGCAACAATGTTCAGAGGTGAATTGATTAGATTATGAAAGTTGTAACCTAAACAGTGGATTATTCCACTGATGGATTAACTGGGTGGAAACTGTAGGCAGATAGGGTATGGCTGGAGAAAGTAGGTCACCAGAAACATGACATTGGGGAATACATTTTGTCCCCAGTGAGCACAGCTTTCTCTCTTGGCTCCCTGTTTGCCATGTTCTGAGCTGTTTGCCTCTGTCATTCCCTTTTGCTTTTATGTTCTACCTCACCTAGTGCCTAGAGTTATGGAATGAGCCAACCATGAACTGAACCTCTGAGACCATGATATATAATAAACTTTTCCTCTTCTAATAAGTTGCTCTTGCCAAGTTTTTTGTTCACAGCAGTGCCAAACTGACTAAAACACAGACTGAAACTTTAGTCTAGCTGGCTGATTTCAGCCTGATTCTGGGATAGACTTAGAGGTTCTATCTACATGCTTTAGCCTATGTGTGGGGCCTTTGGTTTATAACTAGTGCTGGACTCTACCATAGTGAACCTGGCAATGAGCTCTAAGACAAAGAACTGTGCTTATTTCAGTGCCTTGTGCCCCAGAAGGTGAAGTCTTGCTCCTTCCTATGTCACCCAGATTTGGGGGAGTGCTAATGGAGTCTTTATGTCATCAAATTCATACAATTTCAGAAGCTCAGCCCATCAAGTATTGGCTTGGTTTTTGGAATCCAAGAACTCTGACCAGCATTGTTTTATCCTGATGGGAGTGTTAACTGAATTCACTCCAACAGGTTGTGGGAATTACACTTAATTCCCTCCTCATATCCAAAGTTGAGGTGTCTCTATGATAGACAGTTTAGAGTTGGGGAAGGGGTGATGTAGTTGATCTCTTTCTTCCTTCTTGAGTGCATCATTCCTTTCTGTTATGCAAAAAGTAACCATGATAGTTTCTTACCTGGTTTTCTTAATTCTTGTGAAAGTAGTTTGGCATGTTAACAGCTTCTTAACTTGGTTTATCTATGGGAGAGTACTGCTGAAGGATCATATTCAGCTCCCATCTTGTTCTGCTCCTCACCTATTGAGTTTTTAAACAGTAATTAATTCTTTCAGAAAGTTATTTTTTACTTTTTGAATTTTGTTCTACCATATTTCATACTTTACTATCTTTAATTTGCTGCTATCTGTTTTAATTTTAAATATTCATTTTTTTGATGTCTTCCAGATTGTATTCTCATTTCAGTGAAAATATTTTGACAGGAAAATATTCCATCTTATTATATATAAACTGAGTTCATGTTGAATCTTATGTGTTTCTCTTGTTTGTATGCCACCGTTTACTTTTACCACAGTATTTAAATCTTCCTTTTGCTGGGTTGTTCCCATCTCCTCCCTCATAATGTCTCATGTGCTGTGGGTTCAGAAGTATCTATATACATAGCTAAGTGTTTCCTTTTTTGGTTTTAAAATTTTAAAATTTTATTTTTTAAAAATTCGTTCTAATTAGAACAAATTGTACATGACAGTAGAATGCATTTTGACACATTGTACACAAATGGAGCACAACTTCTCCTTAGCTATGTTTTCTTTGTCTAGGTTCTGTGTATTTTTCACCTATCTCATGAAAATATTTGTGTTTAGCTATTATTTTTTTACTCTGAAACTTCAAAATCTATTGCAAATTGTCATATGTGTTATGTTTAGGGGTTTCAATTTCTTTTCTATGGTATATGATTTAAAGACAGTTTCCTTATTATTTGTGTGGTCTATATCAAACTTTGAGTGGAAAGAGTTTTAATTCAAATATGATTGTTTCATGAAAGCTTCAAATTATTTAGTGTTTTCTGGTTGTTTTATATTTGTTGTCTATGAAAAGAAGGAAGGGTGATATCAACTGGGGAAAGGGGTAAAGAGAAAGCAAATACCCACAACCAAACCTTAGAAGTAAGGAAGTCTATCATCGTTTCCTAAAGTGATATCCATTTCTCACTTCAAAATGGATGCTTGGGCACTCAGCAGTATAGTGATTTAGAAGTGAGATATTTAAGAAGTTGGCATTTGAACAAACTGTGAGTTGAGAGACTGTGGACTTTAAGTGAATGTTCATTTAATGTAAAAATTTAATTTTTATTTTAAAGATGCTATGACCATATTGAACATAATAGAGACTCAACTGGTACAAATGAGGCAATATTTTAAATTTATTCTCTTCATTTTCTTCCTTGTATATATGAAAATACATAAAAGTGGGCAAATAAAATTCCCTACAACTTATTGTTCACAGGTGGCCTCCCAATCTGCATTTTGGAGCATGAGTGGGTGATACTGAGAAGTATGTAGAAAGTGGCCTGAGGTAGTAATGATTATTTTGCTTCCTTAGGCTTCTTTTTATTTTTTTCAGTGTAGGAAATTTAAAACCCAAACATGTTTTGTTGTGCAACATATTCTTCAATGCTGTCAAATAAAGTTTAGCTTTCTTAACTGTCGGTAAGCCCTTGGAGATGTTTCCAAGGATAAAATGAAGCTGACAAACTTTTCCTATATAGAAGAGGACATTCACTGATTTTTGTGTGAATTGGAAAAATACTATTAAATAAATACATAAATATACTTAGGATTTTCAAAACTATGAATTCATAACACCTTTCAGCAAATTATTTAAGCATCATTTTTTTAAGTAATGAAGAATTAATTTAAGCAGATGGTTATGACAGGCTTTTCCAAGAAACAGAGAGGCTGATATGATTTTCACAAGGTAATGGAAAGCTTTGGCAAGTAGAAGGGTTATAAACAGGTCAAGGAGGCAAAAGGAGCATCCTTTCAATCTTTCTCTTCCTTTCATCCCACTCTCCCACCATCCCTCCCTTCTCTATATCTCTCTTTACTGAGTACTTTTTAAGATGACTCCTCAAATATGTTATTGATCCCAGTTTCATAGTTTAAAATGGTACTTAAGAGAAAATAAGGAAGATAAACTACTCATCATCTAAGAAAAAAAAAATATTCTCATGGGAACCATGGTACTGCCCTGGAAATAAAACTACAAAAACCCCACCTTTTTTAAAGGGTGAAGGGCAGTGGAAGATCCAAAAAGTGTGGAAGATGAATGTGACTAGCTACTTAGGTAAAGTGTACTGTTGAATGCCAAGAAAACAAATATAGTTAATGTAAATGGGAATCCAGTGCTACCTCCTCAGAGTAAGCTTGCACAAGTACTTCTTTCTCTTTGTTCATTGATAAGGACCTGTTAATATGATCAAGCAGATTTGATTAATTTGTTTTCAGATGTTTTAATATTTGGTTCAAATTGAGTGATGGTGTGTCCTTTGGTCTTAACTGAGAAAATAAAATTTTTAACACATTGAATGTAAATCACCTGGGAAAACATGCTCAGATAAACATTTAATATTTGAAATTGGAAAACATATAACTAATGACAGGGTGAGATTTACAAGCATTTTCATTCTGAGGATGTCAGGGGACCTCTCAGTAAAGACTGGGGTTCATGTGGATCTTTTTGTTAATTTATTTTCTCTTTTATACGTGACAGTAGAATGTATTTTGACATATCATATATATATATATATATATATATATATATATATATATAGAGAGAGAGAGAGAGAGAGAGAGAGAGAGGGAGTATAACTTCACATTTTTGTGGTTGTACATTATGCAGAGTGACACTGGTCATGTATTCATATATGAATATAGGTAAGTTATGTCCAATTCATTCTGTTTCCTAATCCCATCTCCCCTCCCTTCCCCTGACTTCACCCGGTCTAACAAGGTAAACCTCCCCTTCTCCCTCCCACCCCTACCCTGCCTATTGTGAGTCAGCATCCACATACCAGAGAGAACATTTGTCCTTTAGCTTTTTGAGATTGGCTTATTTCACTTAGCATAATAGTCTCAAATTCCATCCACTTACCAGCAAATGCTCTAATTTCATTCTTCTTTAAGGCTGAGTAATATTCCACTCTGTATATCTACCACATTTCTTTATCCATTCATCTGTTGAAGGGCACTTAGTTTGGTTCCATAGCTTACCTATTGTGAATTGAGCTGCTATAAACATTGATGTGGCTGTGTCACAGTATAATGCTGACTTTAAGTCTTTGGGTATATACTGAGAAGTGGGATATCTAGGTCAAATGGTGGTTCCCTTCCAAGTTTTCTGAAGAATCTCCACACTGCCTTCTAGAGTGGTTGCATTCCCAACAGCAATGCATGAGTGTACCATTTTCCTCAGGTCCTTGCCAACATTTATTGCTACTTGTATTCTTGATTATTGCCTTTCTGATAGGCAATATTCGTGTTTCTCTAATTGTTAGAGATGTTGAACATTTTTCATAAATTTGTTGACTGTATTTTTTCTTCTGTGAAGTATGTGTTCAGATTCTTTGTCCATTTATTGATTATGTTACTACCAAAATCGCTATGTAGATTTAATGCAATTCCTATTAAGGTTCTGATGATGTTCTTCATAGAAATAGAAAAAGCAGTCATGAAATTTGTATGAAAAAATAAAAGGCCCAGAATAACCAAAGCAATTCTCAGTGACGAAAGTGAAGGAGGAGGCATCACAATACCAGACCTTAAATTATACTACTTAGCTATAGTAACAAAAACAGCACGATATTGGCACCAAAATAGACAGGTAGATCAATGGTACAGAATAGAAGACACACAGACAAACCCACATAATACAGTAATCTCATACTAGACAAAGTAAAGAAAAGATAGCCTCTTCAACAAAGGGTGCTGAGAAAACCTGAAATCCATATGCGACAAAATAAAATTAAACCCCTATCTCTCACTCTGCACAGAGCTTAACTATATGTGGATCAAGAACAATGACATTCGACAGAAGACCCTTCACCTACTAGAAGAAAAAGTAGACCCAACTCTCCATCATGTCATAAAAAGACTCCTAGTGAACAAGAAATAAAATTAAGAATCAATAAATGGAATGGTATCAAACTAAAAAGCTTCTTCACAGCAAAGGAAACAATCAAGAACATGAAGAGAGAGCCTACAGAATGGGAGAAAATCTATGCTACCTGCACCTCAGATAGAGGATTAATCTCCAGGATATATAAAGAACTCATAAAACTTAACACACACACACACACACACACACACACACACAAAAAAATCCCAGTCAATAAATGGGCACAGGAACTGAACAGACACTTCATGTGGATCTTTAAAGGTGAAGATTGCAGGAAAAGAGAAGTGTAAGAAATTAAAGAAGTATTTATGGAGCAGTGAGCAGGCAGTAAGAATGGAAATATTTTGGATATTATTTTCTTATGGTGAAATATCTTTGTTTTTATGGTTCAATATATCTGAGATATATAAATTACCAAAACATATTAGATGAATAAATAAATAGTAAATGACTAATATTTGTAAGCTGGAGAGTATATAAAAAGCATATTTATAAAAAAAAAAGAAAGAAACAATAAGAAACTATAATGAGAACCCCTGGTTAGAAACAGCTACAAAACAACTATGAGAACTCTGCTATCTTCACAATGACGTGAAAAAGAAGGGACAAGTTTGGGGGGCATTATGAAGTGGGCTTACCAGATCTGGTCATTGATGCACTATATTGAATTAAAAAGAAGGAAGAAATTTAATTTGTTGCAAAAGTTAGAGCCAAGAATAACAACACTTTTATTATCTAACAACACTCAGAATTAGAAGAGCTGACCCCTTTAGAAGAATATGAAGACCCAAGAAGTGACAACAGATCATGAGAGATTTTTATCCTTGTGTGTACTTTTGGTTCTTGAATATACAAAAGCTGAGGATGAGCTGAATTCAAGAATTTACTGACGTTAATAGCTATGGTATAACCTAGCTATCACTTCCGAATGGGCCTTTACCTGAAGAAAGCACACAGCCAACAAGGACTCAAATTCAATTTCTGTCTCATTAAAGGATTCCTATTATTTAAGTGAAAACAAAATTATCTCACCCTGAAATCTCTTTAAAGATAATATGTAATGTACTTCCTTACATCACACAGGACTTTTTGAATGCAAAAATATTAAATTGATCTTTCACATGCTAAGAAAGTGTGGGAAAGGACATGGTTGCCTTTAAATCTTAAAGTCAAATTGAGAAGTTTTGATATTACCTTAAAATATTTGATATTACCTTAAAATGCATCTAGTTTTTCAAACAACCATCTAAAAATTGAAATATGTTCGTCATTTATCAATACTGAATCCATCTGGCTATGTTAAATGGTCATTAAATTTTTGAGTTAAAAAATTCTTGAATACTAAAATATTCACCAAATGTGATAATTTCATACTAAATTTTACGTGTGCATGCATGTTTGTATGTTCATAAGTGTGCATGGTTTGTGTGTGTGTGTGTAACTGAGATCATTGCAATTGTAGTTTAAGATTTTCCAGAGTTCTCATAGACCTCAGAAAGTGGAAGTACATCCCATAAAATGAGGTATAAATTGAGTCATGATGATAACACCATTCAATTACCAAATTTTGCTTGGTGACTGATACTGTTTAAAATTCTTCATATACATTATCTCATTTAATCCCCAAACAACCCATTCAGGTGAATAAACTATGATTCAGAATGGCTAAGTGAATTTATCAATATTAAATATCTAGTAATCATTACAGCAGGGAATCAAAGTCAATTCTGGACCAACACAAAGCCAAGCCCTCTGAACCACTTGGCCATGCTAGGTAGCATAACCTAATAAGTGCATGATACGTATTAACTTAATGATAACTGTAGTAAGGTAGAGTATGACCAGAGGAGGTGGGTCCCTGGGAGTGTGATTTTGGCTATATATTTTGTCCTGTTAAGGAGTGCTCCCTCTCCCTCTCTCTCTCTCTCTCTCTGCTTCTTGGTGATCATGTCCTGACCTGCTTTCCTCTGCCACATTATTGCACCATGATGTTCTGCCTCACATCGAGCCCTCAGGAATAGATCCAGTTATCTATAGACTGACACCTCTGAAACCATGAGTCCCCAAGTAAACTTGTTTTCTGCTAAAACAGTTCTTGTCAGGTCTTTTGGTCATGACAGAGAAAATGTAACTGAAATATCATTTAAAATATATATATATGTATATGTACATACTATGTACTATACATAATATATATGTATATATATACATACTATGTGTGTATATATATATAAAATACATAGATGTATATTTATACATACAAGTATGTATATACTATATATATACTATACATATATATGTATATATGCTATACTTATGTGTGTTTTATATATATATCATTTAGAGTGAATACATACATATACCATATATGTTTATTTAATTGGAATTTCTATTTATGGCTGAATCTAGGATTTCAATGTTCATATAACTAAGAGCCTGGGGAGTCATGAAAGATGATTCAAAGAATTTTATACCATGATAGGATTGTAGATTATGTTAATATGTCCATGAGAATAGAAAGTCCAGTGGTCCATTTTCAGAATTTAGTATTTAGCCACTATTTGGTTCAATAGCCATTGGGTTTAATAGTCATTTTAATTATAGTCCTTCCTTTGCCTGCCCCAATTTTAATATTAGCTAAGTACATAGATTGTAACCCCTCAGCTTCTAAGTTCAGGGTGAAGGGTTGTGTTGCATTAGGAATAAAAGTCCAGGCTTCTTGCTACCTAGATTCTAGCAGCATACCCTTCTGACAAGAGTAAATTCCTTGCCCACCCACTTTCATGCAAAGGTATTGATTTCTTGTAGCACCTCAGTATTTCTAACCTGTCCCACCTAATAAGAGGCAAAGCTCAGGTTTTACTCAGAGGTGGGACTGGCCACCAGTGCTCTAGATTGGTGTAGACACATCAGAAGGTCATAGGTGCTCTCTCACTGGGTGCCATGTTGTTGACAGCCCACATCCTGCTGGCTAGAGATCAGGTCTCAAGTGACTGCCTTAGAAAAGTCTGCTGAAAGAATAAAGTTTGTTCCACCCAGCACCTGAAAACCAGTCTCTGCAGTGAGAGAGGGGCCTGACTTCCAGAAGTACTGGGTAGCAGACTCAGGTAAGTTGCACATTAAGCAATTGCCCCTCTGGTATTTGTAATTTTTCACTTCTGCCCACCTTCCTCTCCTTTTCATTCTCCCTTGAGAATGCTCAGTCATCTCTGGACAAATTGAACTTGAGTTTAGTTCATACTGGAAAGTTTTTCTTATTGTAGCAGTGTACTATTGATTAAAAATTATTTCTACCCCTTTATATCATGTTTGAATTTGTTTATCTGACAAAGGTGAAGGAAGAAGGTATGTCAGGCTAAACCTGAAAGGAGCCAGTTATTAGGAGAGCCTTGTGGGTGAGGGATGGATGAGCATGAGTGCGCAACCTGTGAACATTTACCGAGCAGAAATAAAATTGCTCTGGATATGAAAATGGGAGAGAAATGCAGAATAAAATCAGTCTTATTCTTCTTCTCAATTCTTGCAATAAAATTTCAGAAATGTAATTCCTTAAAGTAATAATAGAATAAGAAAAATAAGGGGAAAGAAAAACAGAAGAAAGGGAAGGGTGAGAATAGGAAAATAAGTGAAAGGGGGGATAAGAAAATTAAAAGAGGTGGAGAAAAAGAAGGGACACAAAAATTAGTTATTTTATAGCTTAGAGATAAATTTAGAAATAAAGTGAAATTAATGATATGTTTCCCATTACAAGTTAATTTTTAAATTCTATATAGTCAGAAAGGCAGTTAACATGCTTTCATTACTTGATTTTTTCTTAAAACAAAAAGTTAAAAAGTTAACAAAGAACTATGTGACCATGATAACTTTCTCACTCTCTGGGTTTTTGTTTCAATGTTTGCATCTTCATCTAAGTTCCTACAATGAAAAGGAGGATGTGCCATCTTCTCTAAAACTGTTCCCCTTGTCCTCACTTTCTCATGTGTCTGCCATATTTGAGCAATGTTGATAAGAAATAAGTAAATTTTATTATTATGATCTTTATGGTAATTACATATTTTTCCAATCTTTTCATTTTTTTTTTTACTTTAGTTGTAGTTTTGTTTATTTCAGATAACACCCCCCTCCTACATTTAACATTTAGTAGCAAACTATTCTGAGCAGTATTATTCTTTTCTATGCATGGACTTCAAATGCATATGGTTCAGAAAAATATACCAAACACAAAATTTTGAAGATCAATATTTCAGTATAACCCTATGGTTTTTATACATAGTATTTTAACGTTAAAATATTTTAGGAGATTTATTTGTAATGGTAATAAGGAAGAGTTTAAAGAGAGCATAAACAAGGTCATATAACTGGTTATTGGAATAAACTAACATTTTAAACTTTATGTTTATTATTTTCAACTTCAACCAAAAAAATTATTCTTACCTACTCTGATATTTCTCATCTTTCACATTTAAAATATTCCCTACTCTCATTTTTCATTCCTCTTCTATAAATTCAGAAAAACAATCTATCTCCACTGTGAGAAATGCTTTATTCATTGCATAAAATGCTGTTGGTTGGCAGTAATACATAGAAATATGTGTAATATAATTTCATTTGTGTTTTCTTTTTATTATCATTGCTTAAATGCAAGATTTTTGTCCCTGTTACTTAGTTCATAGCACTTAGGCTGCAGGGGGTTCCAAAGGTCCCAAATATTAAAAATGTGTTCCCCATTATTCATACATAGATCTATCAGTTCATAAATATAAAGAGTAGATTAAGAAAACCCATGCCTTGTTATGCTTCTGAGGTAAGTGCCTGTATTTATTCAAATTCTCTAAAATGATGGTTTTGTGTGCATTTGCAGAATTTTGTATTTCTTTGATACTAAGTCTTTTGGAACCCCGGAATTTCTGAACTATAAGGCACACATGGATGGAACAGTTACTCATTTTTTAAAATAAACTAATAGACCTAGGTAGATAAGATGACTTATATTTTGAGTTGATGTCTTCACACAGTCAGATTTTCTACTCTAATGATAGTTCCAGACTGTTTAACAGGATTTTATCTGAACAAAACAAAACAAAACAAAATAACCAGATAGATTACTCAGAAAGCATAGAACATAAGAATAGCAACAGGTAACTTTGAGGACGTCTATGGTATGATTATACAAAAAAAAAACAATAATTATTAATTTCTAACATTAAGGGATCAATATTTTAATAAGGACCAAACCTTGAAATTCTGAATAAATATGATATTTAAATTAAGAGAACAACAATAGTATATCATATTTTATACAAACAAGAAAACAAAATTAAAGTGGCAAACTTCTTTAATAACTCTCTCCAGTTTAAAAAATGGTAAAAGCTATAGTTTTTAGAGTTTCAGTAATGGTAAAATCCAAATAATTATTTTATGTTTTAAAACAATTTCAATTTAGTGGAGGAACCATTTTATCATGCAATCTTAGATAAGACCTAAGCAAAGTATTTTGTCAGAAAATGTAGTTATTGTACTCACATTCTAGTCAGTATTTATCATCCTTTAGAAATTTCCAACTATTTATACCTAATAATTCTCATCAGACTGCCTCTGTAGGAGATATCTTCTATCATTTTTTATGTTAATTTATAACATAACATGTAGTTACCATGTTCTTTCAGCTGCATGGATTCAAAATTTAATTAAGAAAAGAATGTATTAAGAAAAGAATGGGGCCGCACTTGGGCCGTCCTGGGCGCGCCGCCTCTTCTGTCGCTGCCCCGCGTTCGCTCGCTGCTCGCCGGTCGCGGCGGGCGCCCCTCGCAGGAGCCCTCCGCTCGGCGGGCACCGATGCCCAGGCTGCACGACCACTTCTGGAGCTGCCCCTGCGCCGGCGCCGCGAGGTACCCGAGCCCCCCGAGAGCCCGCGCCGCGAAGCCGGCCGCCGAGCCCGGAGACATGAGCGCCGCCGCGGCCCAGGCCGCGGGCGCAGACCCCTCGCCAAGGGGCCCGCGGGCCGGGGCGAGCGGCCGCGCCAGCAGCTGGCACCATTACCTGGTGCAGAGGAGCCTCGTGCTCTTCTCGGTCGGGGTCGTGCTGGCCCTGGTGCTCAACCTGCTGCAGATCCAGAGGAATGTCACTCTATTCCCTGACGAAGTGATTGCCACCATCTTCTCCTCCGCCTGGTGGGTGCCCCCGTGTTGCGGGACGGCGGCGGCGGTTGTTGGCTTACTCTACCCTTGTATTGACAGTCACCTGGGAGAGCCCCACAAGTTCAAAAGAGAGTGGGCGAGCGTCATGCGCTGCATTGCCGTCTTCGTTGGCATCAACCACGCCACTGCTAAGTTGGATTTTGCCAATAATGTCCAGCTGTCCCTGACCTTGGCAGCTCTGTCCCTGGGCCTCTGGTGGACATTTGATCGTTCCAGAAGTGGCCTGGGACTGGGGATCACCATAGCCTTTCTAGCGACTCTGATCACTCAGTTTCTCGTGTATAATGGTGTCTACCAGTACACATCCCCAGATTTCCTCTATATTCGTTCGTGGCTCCCATGTATATTTTTCTCAGGAGTCGTCACCGTGGGAAACATAGGACGACAGTTGGCTATGAGTGTTCCTGAAAAGCCACATAGTGATTGAGCCTTCAAACCCACTGATTCCGAAGAAGAAGCAAGATCTGGGAAGAAAGCTGTGATAGTGGTTGTGATGAAGATGTTTTTTCCTAAATACTCTATTTAGATTGGGCTGAGGACAAATGACTCCTGGAAGCTATGTTCACCTGGTCTAGAATAGCAAACTGGAGACGATGACTACTGACCTGGAAGTCTTACCTTGACCCAGCACACCCACACCTGTCTGCTGCGGGGCGTTTCCTGGCGGCTTGTGGGACTCCAGGCTGGGCCGTTTTCCCAAGCATTAGGTTCATTCCTGCTTTAAAAAACAAGTTGCCATATTTCAAAGCCTTGAGCTACCCCTTGATTACCCACTGTCAGTTTGTGTCTGTGCCCAAAGGAAACAGGTTGACGGTGCTTGACGGATGAGGTGTGGTAGAACAGGAGTGTTCATCCAGAAGGTTTTAAAATGGGGTTGTGTTTAAGAGAAAGGAGAAAAAAAAACCAGAAAAGCAAAAGTAGGGCGGTGGCTGCTGAGTGGCTGGCGCCAGTGGCACCCGGGCTGGCTCGCGTCCAGCGCTGCAGTGGCCACCACGTGGTCACACACCTCCGCCTGTCACCAGAGAGCGGATTGTGCTTTTCATTCTGCCGGCAGAACCCCGTGTAGACAATCTTCCTGAGAGCACATGGCAGTGAGAGGGCATGACTCCACACTGTGACATGGGACATGTCACTATGTTCACCGAGTTGGTCCCCAAACCCGAATCCTCTAGGAGTGAACACCTGTCTGCCACGTATTTCAATCTTAGCCAAAATTGTTTGTGTCTGTGTTACTCCAGAGTAGTGAGAACTGTTCTCCGCAGCCCTATGGAACTTGCAATCTGTGATTACCTTGTGGAAGAGCGCGTCACCCCGCTGCACGCGTGGCGTTCTGGATGCTCGGCGACGCTGGAGCACGGTGTGTTCGTGTAGTGGCATAGACCATATCAGACCTGATTTGCAAGTACTGGGTCTCAAACTTCAAGTGCAATGTATATGAAAAACCAATCTGAGCCTTGTATCCTCTTAAATATTTATTTTTTTTTTTAATGTGGGATGTTGGAGAGACGGGTTCTCCATTCATTTCAGCGCTGCGCCGCCGCCTCGCTCAGCAGCGCTCCCCAGCGCGAAGTCTGTTCACCCAGACCCTCCACTGGGCCCTTGTCCTCTGACATACTCCAATTTTGTGGGTTTAGTAATTTTTACTTACAAATTTACCTTTTTGTATTTTGCAACCTGAGTGTTTTGGTTTGTTTGAGTTCTGTGGTAGTGAGTGGCTGCAAGAAGCCACAGCAGGAGGGGCGCGGGCTCATAACCCCGGACGGGCATCTTGGTTTCATTTATGTGCTGATCCTCGTGGGCTTGTTCTGTTTATTTTATTTTGAGGAAAATGGGAGTAAATTCTAGGTTTCTGAAGCTAATTTGTTTTAGAGGAATTTTGTTTAAAAGAAAATGGACCATTCTGAACTTTGGAATGATCCCTTATCATTTTATGAAAATGAAAGCAAATAATTAGTTATGTGAAAACATTTTTCAATGAAGATGTCAGCATTTTATGCAAACCAGAGTTACTAGATGAAAGCAGTAAGTGAATCTTTAAAATATACTTGATCATGCACAAACAAGTATTTTTTCTCTTAATCTGGAAATAAATCTATCTCTTAGAAATGATGTAGCCAAAAAATGTGAATCTGAAGAATTTTTTTGCCAATAGTTTATAGCAGATATATTGAACCAAAGTGATTTGAATTTGTAAAAATGTAAAATAGTATGAACACAATTTGCACTATGCCATATTTGAACATCTAGTGAGATTCACATTCATACTGTTTTCAACATTGTGTTCCTTTTACATTCATTTTTTACTTTTATTAAAGGTTCAAAAAAAAAGAAAAGAATGTATGTTATTTTATTGAATGTCTTATGTAGTAGAAAATAATTCTTAGCACTTCACATCTATTAGTTTATTGAATATTCATTATTCAATAATTAATTCTATTGATTCTATTGTATGTTCTTATATTTCAATTCTACAAATGAGGAAACTGAGACACAGAGATGTCAAGTACTGAGAAGACTCATTTGGAAGTGTGCAGACTTTTGTTTATAGCCAATGGAGTCTAAAAGAGAAGCTTTACCCTCTAACTGGACAAGATCAAGACTCTGACAAAATATATGAGGGAAAAATTTTAAATATAAGACTTCAGGCAATAAAGGACAATGATTTCTCATGGGGGGGAAATCATGAAGTAAATTCCACTAATTGACACAACTTTCTGCCTTGAGAGAGTATAGAGACCAGAATAATGAAGCAGAAAACCAGGAGGAGGACTTAATTAAAGAGTTAAGTGTGTGAGTCCAGAGAGATGAACTAGTGCTCTCAGTGCAGTTTTACAGAGAACATAGATGCATAGAGAGAAAATGCTGGAAATATGGAGGCTCTTGCATGAACATACAGCTGACCAATGACCAGTACATGCATATGATGGAATGAACTAAGATCAGGGAAGAAATACTTGACACTATTAGAGTTAATAGTGCCCAAGTTCACACACAGCCAGAAATAGAGTCTCATCCCACCAGCCAGTCAAGCAAACCTCATAAATGGCACAGTCAAGATAAGATGAGGTTCTTGTCTAGGGCAGGAAAACTAAAGGCACAGAAAAACCTCACCAATCAAAACAAGTTTTAACACAATATTTTTTAAAAAATAAATATTAATGAAAAGTCATGATAAACTAATTAAGAACATTTTAAATACAGTTAGAATCAGCTTAAGTACTACAGAGTTATATTGTAGCCTGAAACAAAAGGAAAAAGCAGTGATATTGATGAGTTTCATGTTATAAATTAAAGGGTGTTGTGTTAATATCAGCTCATAGTCTGAGCAGTGAACATTATTCTGAACCCACCTAAGAAAATCAAGCAAGACCCAGAAAAATCATAGTATTTCCAAGCAACATAACTGAATTCAGAGGTAGTGCAAAACTACACATATGGATAAGAAAATATTCCTATCCCTAAAAATATGTAATTCATGATTCTTGGTGTTCAATTAAGAATCACCAGGTATGTAAAGAATCAGGAAAATAAAATCTCTCATGAAAGAAATAACCCAATCAATTGAAATTTACTTACACCTATGCTGGAATTAACAGTCAAGTACACTAGGTATGTATTCCTCTAGCCCTTAGTACAAAAGGTAAATGAAAGCACAATAGATATAAAAAAGACCCAAATAAAATTTCTAGAGTTAAATCTACCATGAAAGGTGTGAAAAATAAATTGAATAGGCTTAACTGCTTATTCAATATTGTTGAAGAAAAGTTTAGTAAACTTGAAGACATAAGAATTGAACATATCCGACAGGCAAACCTAAGGGAAAATTTATAACAGTAAATGCTTGTATTAGCAATAAAAACCAAAAAAAGTCTCTAATGTCCTCTTCTTAAGGAAACAACAAATTTCAAAAGTAAATCAAACCAAAAATCAGTAGAAAAAAGGAAAATAATAGAAAGATAAATCAATAAAATAAAAATACAATAAAGAAAATTTAATAAAATATAAAACCAATGATGATACGCAAACTTATAAACCTCTATGAAATGATCAAGAAAAAGAACCACTACAAATTACCAGTAGTAACAGTGACTATGGTAATATGATAAGTTTTATGCACATTAAGTGTTAATGTAAGGGAATATCATGAACACTTTTATGCCAAAGAATTTGACAAACACAATAGAAAAATTTCTTCAAAAACACAAACCAATAAAGCTGGCTTAATAAGAAATATAAAACTTGAAAAATCTTATAATTTTGAAAGGAAATGAATCTATAATGAAAGTTTATCTCGCAAAGATTCTAGTCCATACATTTTCATTGGTGGATTCTACCAGTTAAGGAAAAAAACATAATAATAATATCAAATCTACAGAAGTTCATTCTATTGAGGTTAGGATTACTCTACTGTGAAATCCATCAAAGATGGAAAAATAGTTAACTTTATGAATTAAATTTTAGTAGGTCAAATCCAAAAATATGCAAAAATATTAACACATTATAACCAAGTGAGGTTTATCAAAATTCATGGATTTAATATTCAAAAGTTATTCAAGGTAATTCACCTTATTAACAGAAAATTTTAAAAGATCATCTCAGTATACACATTCCCCCCAAATTTGATAAAATACACTATATGTTTCTAATAAAAAATTAGTAAATGAATAAGAGGACACTTCAACTTAATCAAAGAATGCAATAATAATAACATGACCTTTATTATAGTAAGTATGAAAAACTGATTTTCTCCTAAGGTGAGTAACTAGATAAGGACTCATACTCACCACCGTACTGGGGGTTCTACCCAGTTAAATGGGGCAGGATAAATAAAAAGCATATAGGTTGGAAAGAGAGAGAGAGAGAGAGAGAGAGAGAGAGAGAGAGAGAGAGAGGAAAGAAGGAAGTAAGAAAAAAAAGGGAACTATTTTTGAACAACATGATTGTATATTAAATCTGCTTTTATCTACAAAACATTGTACAACTAATAAGTGAGTTTATGAAGGTTGGAAGATATATGCTATGGTTTAGATATAAGGTGGCCCCCCAAAAGCTCATGTTTGAGAAAATACAAGAATTTTCAGACATGAAATGCTTGAGTTATGAAATCCTTACCTAATCATTGGACGACTCCACGGATATGAATTAACAAGATGGTAACTGTAGGTAGGTAGGGTGTGTCTGGAGGGGATAAGTCACTGGAGGTGTGGCTTTTGGATGTATATTTTGTCCCTGGTGAGCACAGCTCTCTCTGCCTCATGATTGCCACATCTTGAGCTGTTATTTTCTTTCACACCCTATGCCATGATATTCTGCCTCACCTTTGGCCCAGAGCAATGGAATCAGCAGTTTATGAACTGAGATCCTTGAAAACATGAGTAATGTTATTATTCTTGGCAGGTCTTTTGGTCACAGTGATGAAAAAATGTACTAAAATAATGCAATATCAAGATATAAAAATGAACTATTATTCCATATGCTAAGAATGAAAAATAAAAAATTGAAATTAAAAATAATACTATTTGTATTAGCATTAAAAGTATGAAATGCTTGAGGATAAATCTAACAAAAAATGTAATTCTTTTACACTCCAAATTACAAAACAATATTGAGAGAAATTTTTAAAGTCCTAAGAAAAGATGTATTTTGCTCAATCTCAAAATTAACATAAAAATGGTCGCTATATATTGTATCCAATATAGAACATATATTTATAGATGCAAAAAAAATTTCTCTCAAACTCCCATCAGTTTACTTTGTGAAAACTAATCAACTGATTTTAAAATTCATGTTTAAATGCAATTGATCTAATAGAGTCAAACAACTTTTCATAAGAGAAGTATAGGGCTGAGGTTGTGGCTCAGTGCTAGAGTACTTTCCTGTCATGTGCGAGGCACTGGGTTCAATTCTCAGCATCATATAAAAATAATAAATTAAATAAAGGTCCATCAAAAACTAAAACTTAAAGTCTCCTAAGACTAATAGTACCTCAGTTAGAAGGCTGTATCTAGTGGGAGCATTCTTGCTGGGGGGCTAGGGGAACAGGACTCTACAGAGTCCTAAGGTGGTGCAGGGTATCCCATGGCAATATACGGCAAGCTTTCTTGAGAGTTCACTTTTATAATAAAATCAATCAATCAATAATTCATTAATCTATGAATGGATTCATCTATTTTTGAGGGTAGAACTCTCATGACTCAATTACTTCCCAAAGTTTCCATTTCTCAAGTCATTTACATAAGATCCTGGAATAGTTTCCAATTTTGGAGATAGATTCAAATCATAGTATTTAGTCTGTTGAATGACAGATGAATTCTTTTGTTCACTTAGGAGTGGTTCCTGAATTCCCAGTTTAAAGGCTGAACTAGTATTTTAAAAATTGTATGCATAAAATTGTCTTTAAATTCCACTGCCTGAAATGTTTGAATTCTACATACATAACTAATTGTAACTGAGATATTGATATTTAATGAGACAAACTGTATTCTGCTACCTGTGAGTCAAAACAGGCTGGTCAAGACATTGAAATGAATAAGAACTTAATCAGTTAAAAATGATACATGAAAAATTTAATTTTACCAAGAATATTATTTTTAAAAGAGAACGATTGAGTACTTTATATATTAAAAAAAATTAGTTTGTGATTATCCATAATGTCCAACCTATTTGAGATTGCTAGGGTATTTTCTCATCTGGATGACGTTAGCCCAGTCTTCTTGTTTTGCAATGGATCTAGATTCGGTTGTAAACCTGGAAAATGATACTGTCTTCCGTGTTTGTGCTTAATTGAGTGATGACCGCTACTTATTTAGCCATTGACTTATTGATAGATTGCTTTTTTTTTTTTTTTAACCTAATGGCTCATCAAAGTGTAGAGTAAATATTTACAAGTTATTAATTTTTTAAATCCCATTTTAATAAAAATTAAAAAGATGAAATCTTTATAGTAAATATATTGACATGAAGAATAGTCACATAAATAATTAGGGGTTGTAGCAAATAGTTGATCTTTCATCTATTATCTCCATGTTATTTTTTCATTGATTTGGTGAATTCACTTGGTGTGCTCAATTCCAGTACATTAATTTATGTATTTTAGGGGGACAAATGACAATAGACCAAGGAACTAAATTGGGCAGAGCTGCAAAATGCAGTTGGAATAAGTTCCATTGGTTCATCTAAATATGTATTAATAAAATACCACTGTTCCAGGAGCAATGAACCCCCTAATAATGAATGACAACAGGAATAAAATTGGAAAAGCATTTTCAAATATTTATGTTTCTGATAAAAATGATACTTTTTCTTAGGAATTCTTATATTATGAATAAAACTTGTCACATTTACAATGACTCAATAAATGGAATAAAATTGAATAATTTTATCTCTTTGTAGGTATTTATCTCTATATATGGATATATAGTTTGAATATATATTCATATATATGTACATATATATAATATATATATAAGCATTAACAAAGGTATCTACATGGATACATATGGTTAGTTTATGGGAAATTTTTCAAAAGATTTTTAAAAAAATCAATTAGTATAATTTTCTACTTTTTCATGAAATTTTTGTGAAATGAATCCAATCCGCCGCCGGCGGCGGCGGCGCTCTCAGGACGCGGACCCCCGGAAGGCGGCCCCCGCCCAGCCGCCCCGGCAGCGCCGCCGCCAACTCCCGGCTCGGAGCCCCTCACAGCCCCGAGCCGGGGGCGGCCGGCCGGCTCATCGCGCCGCCGCTCGTGGAGAAAAAGCCCGTGGAGAAAAACCTCGGCCGCCCGCCGCGCCGCCGCCCACCCCGGGCTCGGATTCCCTCACAGCCCCGAGCCGGGGGCGGCCGGCCGGCTCATCCCGCCGCCGCCCGTGGCAGCCAGCCACCGCTTGAGACCCCGGAGCGCGCCGCCGCGCGGCATCGTCACTGCAGGGGGCTACCCGCCGGGCCGCGTCCGTGCGCGCCGCCGCTGCCCCAGGAGATTTTGAACTCTTGAAACAAGAGTTCATTAAAATTCCTATTTCTTTGTTCTCCATAGTGATAGTTATATGTGAGACTCAGGAACTGAAGCACAGGAAAGGTGAGGACACACTATTTGTATAATTATTTGCATTTCTGCACATAAGCTATATGTCCTCCTTCATACACACGCACACACACACACATGCACACACATCACTCACAGACACACACACACACACATATATATATATATATAACATTTTAATAACTTATGGATATTTATTTTATATCTTGGGGTATAATCCAATATAACTTTGTTTGGGATTTACTCAAGTTGTTCAAGCTCTGGTCATTGGGATTTTTTTGTTTTGGCTCCTGTGTCCTTCAGACATGCCCTTCCATTTTTTTAAGTATCATTTTATATTTTGTCACCTTAAAATTCTTCAGACTCGCGACTCGTGTGGTATATTTCCTCCCTGAGCCCTAGAATCAGCCCTTTCTTTAAGGAGAAAGATCTAATAGTAATTCCCCAAAATTTTACAATGATCAGGTGGATGCATTGATCTATACCATTGCTGAAAGGAATTAATTATATTTTTGAAAGTCTAGAGAGTCTAAGTTCCCCAACCACTGACAACTATTACTTTTGCTGCAATTTAGAAAAAGCAGTGTGAATATGTATGTATTTATTTTATTCCCTGCTTATTCATTCTTACTAATATCATTTTCCTCATCTTCATTTTTTAAATTTTATTCAAAGTGCCTCATTTTTTCTATTTCATAAAAAGTACAGAAAGTGCTTTAAAGTCTTTCGTATAAATGGAATTGTTTACTGTGCTCAAATTTTGTGTCAAAGATGTTGGTACAGTGCTGCAATTTTCATACTCTAGAAATGCAAATGGCTTGGTTTAAGGCATATTACATTTGCTTTTCAAATAGGTGCCCACTATTCAAACAGAATTGAGCTAGAGTGTATTAGAAATCTAAGGATTACAGACAAGATTTTTTTACCATTTTAATATTAAATGCAATTATGGCAAGCAGTATACATAAAATGCCATCTAACATTTCATCCCAACATGAAAAAATATTTCAGTGATACGTTGCAACTTCCTACAATGTTCTACATCCACAACAACCTCATTTCTCCTGGCAGCTTATCAAGGTTTTATTCAAATGAATCAACCACATTTCACATTACAACAGAAGACAAGGACAATACTCTTTATTTCAAATTCAAAGACCACTTTAAAGTCACAATTGGTATATATTTACAAATTTTTCCTAAAGTGATCATTTTCTTTTTATCAAAGAATTTATGAGAGCTATTAATGCCTACAGGCGAATGACTTCATTCCCCAGCAGTAAAATGTGAGTGAAGTCAAGAAAATAAGGTGCCCTTGATCTTCTAGAATTGAACCAGTATATCTGAAGCACTACACACTTAGCT